>NW_008751933.1:279302-292678 GCF_000715545.1 Opisthorchis viverrini
CAGGACCAGTTGAAAAAATGTTCACTTCGTAATTTAAGTACACTAACCAGAGTGGCCAGTATCTGAATAAAGGGGTTACATATTCAGGAACAACAGTCCTTTTTTGACCGCACGTTTTTTGTAGAAAATGTTTTTTTAAATGGTCCTGCAAAAAAATGCGCTGTTGGCTACGTTGTATGCCGATGAAAATGAGTACACCTAGCCACTATTTACAAGAATCCACTCTAGTGCAGTGACAGAAAAATCAGTCGAACTCAGAGAAGAAGTGATCAACCAATTATCCTGACTTCAGTGAACGTTGTTCATTTGTTTGAAATCGCCAATTCTGGAAACCAGAAATTCTATTCCCTTCAACTGTATACATTTTGCTACATTAGGTATTGTGCTAAAACGCGTGTTGCCTCGGAACAAATTTTCTGCGTATAACTATGTGGTTTAGAGTATGTAAGTACACTTCTGTTAGGAGTCATACGAAACGTCACTTGTTGAGGTTCTCGATACCGGATTTGAGTTACGCGTACATCTGATGATCGCGAATGTTCCAAGGGAGAATGGCGTTCAAAAGTCTACAGTACCATTTGCTCAAAGGTCAGCAAGGTTATACGACAAACCCCAATTGTACGCGTTTGTAGTGTCTGTCACTGACCGGCATAGTGCAGTGTCAAGGTCCGCAGACCAAACCACGTTGGGAGAAATGTTGGCTGTGCAGTGTGGCTGTGATCGTCCGATCCGAGGACGTTCTCGTGATTCTGACTGGCGGTAGGATCACAGGGAAAGCGTAACAGAACGGATGAAGTCAGAGTCAGCAGACGGAACACTAAATGAGTACGCACGTTCACATTCACACACACACACGCTAGTGTACCAGTGTATGACGGGACGGCCTTTCCAGGAGAGTGAATGTTGGGTACGGAATAGCGAAACATGCAGAGATCAAAAGCACACGAGTAAAACGTGTGGGTTATTCATCACGATGTCAAGTGTGATTCTTTGTCGCCTTCAATATAAGTGAAAAAGCTGAATTTAAGTTAAATCAACCGTGAAGAACAAATGCAATTCTAACTCCTCTTGGTTGCATTCCTTATGTAGTCAAACACTCTATATCAGTGTGGTTCCAGTAATTGATCCCCACAAGACAGCATCTACGTTGGCTAGTACTTAGGTGAACCGTTTTCTTTGATTCAGCTTTACACTGGAAACTCTGGTAATCAATCTTATTTAAATTTTGTCAAAATAAATCAAATTGTTTTTTATATTCCTACGATCAGAATACATTTTGGTGAGTTACGCCATTTTGTGCACATCAACGATAGAATGAAAAGACGTGGCTTTATTGGGGTTCTCCAAAACAGTGTACCTCTCCTATGGATACACTTCTAACTGTAATCACAAAACCGTTCAGCTGGTACATTTTTATCACTTCACTGCATCACTCGCAAAGAAAGTCAGGTCACTCGTTAGTCCAAGGAATGCCTTTTTCAAATTCTCCGGAAGCCCAAAGCAATAAGCCAAATTGTGAAGAGAAATTATGAATCTTGAATTTTCTTTATAACCTGTGAGATTTCTCCTCAGCTCATTTTAACCTGCTCTGTTTCATATAACCAACTACGCATTCCTAATTAGTATCACGTTCCACTCAGGCACACACACACGGGACGCCACCTAAATAAGAGAACCACATTATCAAGCTTAAAAGCTGGTTCAAACTCCCGTTTGCCGAACAAGACCGATGGTTATTTGCGTCTAGCCGTTGGCTGTTCACTGAGCTAGACTAATCGATCACCAACATTTCATCGTCGTTCGATATCAGTCCGCTTGTTCGGAAACCCACCGACAATCTTCTATCAGCTTCCCATCAACCCACCAATAAAGCACTCAAGATCGGGGACGAAACAATTGCAACTAAATAACCCAACGTAACAAACAGACAACCATCTATTTTACCTGGGTTCCTAAAATCGTTGGCAAAGGAGCTGCATCTGTCGTGGGCGATGAATCGATGGCTACGTACGTTTTCGCGAACGCAAGAAAACCCATGTTCATGACAAGTTGGAAATTCAACCTTCGCCGATTGAAATCAGCCGGGTCAGAACCTTAAGAACTGATCGTGTTTATAGCAGAAGACTCGTTCGTCACAACGGTTTGTACCCATCCAGACTGAACTAATTCGTAATGTACTAATCATTTGTCAGGAAGGTCTTACCGCAAAATCATACCCGCGATTTCCAAAGCTGCGGTACCGGAAATCGTTTCCAGCCAGATCTCTGTAGCACCCTGGATGTTAAAGAAAACATTACACGAGCCTGATATTAACGACCAGCCGTTTGGCATCGATGAACTTCGAGTGATATTACTGTTTTCCAGTACTGCTCGGTCCTTGCTTTGAAAGGGAGAGGAGAATGTCGGCTCAGGGTTGCTACGATATTACCGGAAATCGGAGTGTGTCCTTAAATAGACCGTGAAATCATCTAGCTAGAATGTCGCCATCGGTTTCGGGCTTTCCGTCCCAGAAGCTGCCTTAGTTCGGACGCTACTATGATCGTTCACATAAGGTAGAAGTATTGTAACAATTTTCGAAAGATTTTGTATGATTTCGCTTGCAAAAAAACATCCTCTTTTAAGTTTTAGAATGTAAACACCGTTTCTTGAACTATCATGAACCCCCGTTACTCACGAATCTGTACATTTACATCAGAGTCGCTTCTGTCGATCCATTTTATTTTCTGTACTTGGCACACTCTACTTTAACCGTTCTTATTCACAACAAGGAATGTTCCGTCGTCCGTAGCACCTGAATGCACTTATGTCTTAGCATTCCTTATATTCAACAACATCCTGAATTGTCCAGCGCACGGCTGTTAATTATGTACTTTGAACATTTGTCACCGATCTTGCTTATCAAAGCAGCGATTGATTTGTCCAAACAAAGCCCAACTGAGTTGAGGATGCAAGGGAATAATTGAACTATTGAAAAAAATGTCGATAAGCTGCATGTACTTTTGAACGAACTCTAGAAACCTCAATGGTTGAGGCGTGTACGTTCTGACCAAAAGGTTCTCAATTAGAACCCTGCCTAAGCATCTCGGCGGTTCTTCTCAAGGGCAACCTGGCAATACCCCCAGGCCTCTTGCATCTTTCAATTGATCCGCCGACTAGGGACCGAAATTGTGTTACATCTGGAAACTGCACTGTTTAGGCCGTTCAAAACAGTGCCCTTAAGTGACTGAGTGCACTGTTACTTGATGACTCCTGCTGGCCTAAATTTCAAAGGTTACGTGTGACCTTGGATTCTGTCACCTACTCAACACATTCGATTGGTATTTCACTTGCATTGCGACAACAGGGTAGCTCGCACCCTTTCGTGGATTGCAATAAAGCTTTTGACATAGATACAAAGAGTTTGTTGTAGACTCACTGAAGGTGGTACCGAGATCGGTCCAGGCAGACATGTTAAATTCTAGATCCAGATTTCCCCAGTAACACAACCCTCCCGAGAGCAGCTGTTCCCCCAAATGGTTATTTTTCTTCGCGATTTGTTTCTCTTGGTTTTTATCTTTGATTATTCCCGGTCATCCTCTCATCTGCGAGTTTACGAGTAATGTAGCGCTTGTCTTTGCTTGCAGCGCGACTGGTGTAACGTAGACCTACAGGGCGCAATTCATGTAATCAGGTGTCAGGTCTCAGTGGAGCTAAATATTTTTTCATTGGCTTGAAGTGCAGCGTTGTAGAGTGCCTTCTTGTTCTTTTCTTCACTAGCAATGTGGTCTCTATCCAAAACCCCATTGAGAATTACGTCAGACTAAAACTTTTAAGTAACTACAGACGGTCTTTCATGTTGACTTCACTCTTACCAAACACAGCAAACTTCATTTTTAATCTGTCGCACTCGGGACGCTAGACAAATCCCCAAGTTTTATGTCAAAGCTTTTCCCCATAGATTATATTCCACAATGAAGCCCTTTGCTTCATGCCGTATATCCCGGGTTACCGCGGAAATAATTTGGTCTTACTGTCAAAATCTTTGGAACAAACTTTCTGGATGCAGTGTTAGGCTATCGCTTGTGATGAAAGTACCCACAACCATGTTACACTCTACGCAGCCAGGTGGAAATATCCTTTCACCAGACGATCTGGGGCCGTGAATTTTAGATTCTCTGGGTCCATTTTGCACAGCGCATTCGATTGGTGTGCGTAAAGTTCTTTTTGAATTGACCTGACTTGACATGTATCATGTCAGCCGGCACCTAACTCGAGTGAGCCGTGAATATGAATTTCACTATCAGCTTTTAGATGACCACCAACGATGTTAACTAAAATGAAGGAATGTTCTCCGACCGCTTGCCGACAAAGCTCTCATGGGTATGGATTGCATATTCTAACTCACACTAATAACTGAAACATCTCAGATCCTACTCATTCTTGTCTGTCCACAGGACCGGGAAAATTTCAAATGGAACGCGACTATCGATTAGAGTCCATGGAACTCGATTTTTCTATAATGTCAGTCACCAAACGTTCTAATTTTTGCAAATACAATGTTGAGCTTTTACTCCGATATTGGTTTTCTCAACAAGGGTGGAGGGAAAATCAGGAATACGGGATCTTTGAAAATCATTTACTAGAACTTTGCATACAAAACTATTTGTCAAAAGATTCACGTAATCTACAATGATTTTTACACGCATGTGAATGGATAATGATTGTGTAATTTAATCGAATACTACCCAAAAGGCATGCTGCGAAGTTTCCCTGTATTTTCATATGAGATTCCGTGAAGGATTCTTACTCAGCCACATAACATCATCATCATCACCATCATCGTCATCATCATCGCCAGCATGGCATCAGTGTCCAACACCGATGTCCCACTACCGTACAACCATGATGTATTTGAAAGCCTTATTGTGGAGGGAGAATAAAGTCGGGAGGGGGAGTGCGAGCTTACCGCAATCACTCCGAGGTGTCTATACCTCCAGGCACTCATTCAGGCAATCTGAATAGAAACTGATAATATGATCGTCACTGACATCGGTTGGCAGTCATAGCTTGCAGCGTCTCCAACCAGACGCAGTGAGGATCTCGCGGTCGCCATCCTGGAAGGTGGTCAAATATAGCAAAATCGTAGCACATTGTTTCAATCCCAGAAGAGAGCCTCAGCGAATTTAAGCATTTACTTTATGCCATGCCATCGAATGAGCAAAAGAAACCGGAAACTTGATACATTTGTCCCACATGTTCAATACTCTTGGTCTAAAATTGTTGGAAACCAACTAGTTGGAAAGAAAAGGCTTGCTTAGTTAGAAATGATTAACTAAGACCTGTATTATATCTCACGGGTGGCATACTAGTGATTACAAAGTTACCAAGAAGCGTAGAACAACACAGACCTGCTCAGTTCGATGCATAATCCCGAATGAAAGTTTGTTTTTTCATGTCATTATGTGTTGCTTGAGTGTGACACAGCCCTTCATCTGAGTAGTGCATTTTTTTGTCGCCTGGTTGGTTTTGCTGTCCGGATACTATATCGCTGAGAGATAACTGCAACTTTCAGTTCCCGGAAAGCCTGTCCGTCACTTGTTACCGCCAAGGAGTTGTAATTCTCGGAACCTTCATCTGAGTGTGCATTTTTTGTCGCCTGGTTGGTTTTGCTGTCCGGATACTATATCGTTGAGAGATAACTGCAACTTTCAGTTCCCGGAAAGCCTGTCCGTCACTTGTTACCGCCAAGGAGTTGTAATTCTCGGAACCTTGACTTGCTACCCATAAGTCCTGGATATTTATTATAGAAACTTGCACTTAACACCAAAAATCTGTGCATTTCTTTAAAAACTGTAAGGCATTCGAGTGTCATAACTCCGGTCCAGTGGATACGCATTTTATAAGGCTTTAGCATCAAGCTTCTCGCGCTGAAAAATCAACCTACTCCACAGGGCTGCATTTTCCGGAGACGGGTCACTAATTAGTTAATAACAGTTATTCCATACTGTTAGGGGCGGTATCTGAACTTCCAGCGACGGATCATGTAGAATTTTGCACGACAACGCAACTGAGATTTTTAGGAGTTCCGGTGTCTCTGAGGTAAACCGGACAACCGGTAGGAGGATCTTTGTTTATGGCAATTGAAATACTTGGAACGATACTGTGACTGAGTTTATCGTTTTGATTCGGTAATATCTACCACAATCAAAAAAGAGTTTGGGAACGCTGTGCACAACATACGACTGGATTTGGTGAGAACCTGCCATAACATCGCATCAGGTTCAAGGAGTGCGCTCATTATTAGCAAACTGTGATTTTACCGGCAATCAAGTTTGCCAGTCAAATCACAAGGTGCATGCAAGTGTGTTGAAATATAGCCAACAAGAAGCAATTTACACCCTGTCGTCTCTCCAAGTTCTAAGGCGTCAATTGTTCGAAAGAATGAAATTAGGCGAGGCAACTGTAGAAGCTGATACTACTTAAAAATGATTATCGAATCTGTACTCAAACCCAAATTGGTCCGGTTTTTTAGATGCAAAATGCTAGTAGAAATATGGTATGAAGCGACAAAACAACTATCATTTGAGTAATGAAGTTTCACTTAGGGCAGGCATTTTATATAAGCTATAATGCCTTAGTAGTCTTTATTGTTCATTTAGAAGTGTGTAGGGCAGTGATATTGAGCTGAGAACCAATGAACGTCACTCATCTCAGCTCCAGCACAATATGAGGTGTGCTCACATGGTCAAGGCTATGTGCCCCATTTGCATGTAGAGCGTTTCACGTCATTGTTGTTCATCCAAGACACCCGGTGGAAAAATGTAGGTTTGTCCCAAAACCATCGACCCTTTGATAGTGTTCACTTTGGAAACATCTCAAGTAACTGAGTATCAGGTAGAAAGCTTAAGCCTCCTCAGAGAGCACGCAATCCTGCAGATTTCACTCACACAGAGTAACTTTCTACTCATGAAGTTCAAATCATTGGTGAATCACAATCAGACCTACGTGATTTTTGCGATTAGAACTTCGAACTAGCGACTGAGTAGCTCGAAGAAATTGAGCATCTGCATGTTGACGAATAACCAACGGACTCCCAGTTATTCCCATAATAAAGAGTATTCTGTTCTGTGGGTTGTACTGACCCCGTTGACATTCAGCTGAATGGTGATGAATAGTGGCCCGCAGCCAATAATCCTTGTTTTAAAAGACGAGCTTCTGTACTGGAGCACACAAAATGAGGTCCATTATCAAACCGGAAAATCATGAGACAAGCCCCACTTGGAATCATGTCTGCGTGGACCGCTAGGGTTCTTGATGATGGCCTGTCCGAGCGGCGACTAATAGATGAGTAACAGGTAGGACAAAGTTAGGAGACATATGAACGTCAGCTGTTCAAGAGCAAACGCTCCAGCTTCAATAAACAGAATAGTTCACGAAGGTATCTAATCATGATTCGACATGCACACAACTACTGGATACAACCCCGTTGACACAATGCATTGATTCAACACCCAACGATGAACAGATGTCGTTAACTCGATTGGTGATGAATCGTCAGCAATGAAACTGCTGAGGTCAAGAAACAAATAGAAAGTTAATTTACTGGGTGTTTTTCTACCCATCGCCGTTTATGGCAACCCCACATGAGAACACTGGTACTTCACTGACGTACAGCCGTGTCAGTTTACTTAAAGTTTTAGAATGGAATAAAGGAAAATGTTGCAAGGAGCTAGGCCTCCACAAACATCAGTGGTTTATGCAAACCCAACACTCCGTCAAAAAAACTAAGAGTTTAAATGCAACTGATGTCGGTTACTAAAAATATTGTTTAGTGCCTCTAACCCGGGGTAGGGAGGGTCAGGTAAACCACATTCGTGAATGCAGCCTGTACAAATAGCATCCAAACTTATCGTGACGCCCTTCATTCCTTTCTGTCGTGTCGAATTCTGTCCATCCCTAGATTTCCGCCAGTCTAAATTAGACAAGAGAAACAGAACATCTCTCAACGCGCGTGAATTACCGTTTCTAACGTATGTCACACTCACCCAGCTTTCAGTGTTGGATACATTCTGTGTGTGTGAAGTACCGTCTGCTTCACCGAAGACTCATTTCTTGGTCATCTGATTTTAAATCGCTGGCTTTACCCGATCTCATCTACAGTCTCGAGGCACCATCGGTCAAAGATCTGAAGATGTTTCATGTTCTACACCAAAATGGGCCATCTTTCAGCAAGACTGAAAAGAGCAGCCAACCCCTATGAAACGAATTCTGACAAAATCACTAAAATGTATTCGCTTACGTACAATATTGAAGAATCTCACCCCGTCGTGATGCTGTTCTCGTCTTCATGTATTGCATGCGAATTCGGACACGCTCGGGTTACAAGGAAACATTGTCCGTACAGATTTAAAATGCTATCAACTCCCAGTGGGGTTTTCTTCAGAAGTGAACAAATCTTGTTACAAAAGGGCCATGCATGTCTCAGGAGAGAATGTTATTTGTGGGCCTTTGGAATCAACTCAGCTACTCTTCAACTTGCGGTGACAAAGCCCTCATTATCTGTAATTACTGCTCAATACATTGAAAGTTAGAAGTAACACTAAAACTAAAACCAAGACTCACACTCTGTAAATACAGTTCGAAATGACAAGTTTCAAAGAATGGTAGTGTGTTCTGAGGTGAAACACTCGATAAGGACCTGTTCACCAAGCCATAGACGGCGTTTAACAGCGTTTAGCATGACAGCTGAAAAGTAATTGTGTATCAGAATCGGAGAGCAGTCTCATTATACTGCTTCTGTTTGCGAACTTGTAAAAGACAAATGAAATTATTACAAAATCCCGTCATCTAATTCCCTACCAATGGCCGATCTGGAATGGACTGAAAATTGTTGTTCTCACACGTATTACCATCCGTAGATTTCATCACAGAGGTTCCTGTGTAAGCAGTATTTTTTGAGGCAACACACCGAAACAAATGCAAATACTCAATTGAAGTGAGTAGCATCAGTCATCAAAAAAACTTTGAAATCTTGATATAACTTCAACACAAGGTTTATCAGTAGCATTTAAAAATATAATCGGAATGCGTTGACAATTTTGCATAATTTAGTTCCCGTTAGGGGTAGTGCACACAAGCGAGAAACCAATTCGAAGGGAAACAACTTAATTTCTAAATGCTTAGAAAAAACGTGTGGAAAAAAGTCTTTCATAGCGGACGACCCTGCACCGGTTCTCCCTAGACGCGGTGTGGAGCAAAATAACTTTATTTTTAAATGCTTAGAAAAAACATGTGGAAATATTTCAGGAAAAACGTCTTTTATAGCGGACGTTCCTGCACCGTGTTGTGCTGGGGAAGAATATTCCGGGAACGACCCGAAATTAAGAGCATGTACGGATGTGAGTTGAAAAAACAAAATCTCCAAAACGGATCAACTAAATCAAACAAAACAGACGTGAAGAAACAGTTGTACAACCTATGCAAACTGTTGATTGAGTTTTTTGAAAAATATCAGTAGGCCTAAGCACTCAAGAGCGATAGGACTGATTAACCATGAAGAAACATGCTATGAGTGTCCTTCAACCTGAACGCCGTTGGCACTGTGGCTGTCAATCCTGTCAGCCGTAGCGTGGTAACCAATTCTGATATATTATCAACAAAACCATCTGAACCAATTCGGTTCGACGTCAGATTCCTAAATTCAGCAATCTTAAACGAGCTCTTCAGACTTCACGTTATCCAAATCGTAGCTTTTTCGGCTAACTGCAAAAATACGCGATAATGTGTCACATAGTAATAAGACAGCAAAAACCATCTATTGATCGGAAAAATTGGATGCTAACACTGTCATGCCAATTAAAAAATAGTTTCATTTTACCTAATTAGTGTGACCGCACGAATTTTTGGTTCCCAATTAGTATGCGTCAATTAAACGAGCTGATTAGGAAACCACGGATTTGTTCGGTTTTGCCAGTTTCGATTGGTTATGAGGCAGTTCTCAAATCGAAGAAGTTTTTCCTTACAATTCGTGGTGAGTTGATGTGCGACGTAGTTGTCTTCGATGGCAGGAGTGAGAAAGCTGCTGTACCTTGTCCTCCTGGAAATTTTCACCTCTTTGCTACCGAGTGAGCCTAATATTCAGTGCATTTTTTTAATTTCACTTATTTTTACTTACTTACTAACTTACTTATTCTACTTGTGGTCATGTTTTTGGTCTTTTTTTGTCGGTCTAAGGCCGTAGTTTTTCATTGAAGACTGAACTAATTCATGTTGAATTAACATCACAGCAACTGACCAACTGATGGATATGAGATTTGGTCATATTAAGTTTCCCAAGGATGTTCCTTCTAAGATACTACTACAGAGTGACAACCTACCGACAGTTTCTCCTTCTTAGCTCGGAGTAAGCGTTTGACGGGAGAACACCGGTGATTCAAGGGCTAAGTTCAATGAAAAATCTTTACGCCCTAAATGCCCGTCCCACTAAAAACCAGGCGGCCTTTAAACATAACGGAAGCATTTGATTTAGTTGAATTTCCAGTTTGCCCACGAATGTGCTCTGAAACAAAGGTAGGATAAGCATTTGATCAACGAGAGATCCAGGTGTCTCTCCCGTTAGAACCAGATTGGCATGTATAAGTCAAAACTTGGGGTATATTAGAAGACTGATGTCGGAGAGGTTGACACTTTTCTGTGGACTTTTTCCTGTGGTCGCGAGGGGCAAAATCAGTCATTATTTTTATGCGAACTGATGATAGAAAACTGAAGAATTATTCTAATTTTGGGAGTTTGTTGTCATCACACGAGGTTTTAACTGTATCCATTAGGTTTTCATTTTTGGAGGTTTTAGGCGGAAAACGCTGACAGTATGCTTTTAATTTTTTCAAAATTGACATTTTTTAACGTTCAGGTGCACGCAGTGGCTGCATTCCCTCGACCTCTGAAAAAAGATTGATTAAAGGTATTTCAAATTTACGAACAGATCAACAATCAAAGTACAGTAAACAACCAGGGATTATTGCGAAATATTTTCATAAATATTTCGGCTGTTTTACTTAACACAACAGCTGTGTTGTAAAGGCTACAACGTATCAATCTCCGAATTTCAGTTGAACACTCTGAATTCGACTGAACACAGAGTCTTCACAGTGTTCTATGTACTTGCTTAATTATTTGTGTAATCGTCCGTCTGCTCAGGATTCACTTCTTCAGCTGACAGTTATCACCAAGAAGAACATGGCTTTCTAACTGGAATTCAGGGTTTCTCTGACCTTGTCCCCCTATAAGGTACCACGAAGTAAGCTTTCATCTGAGATCTAGAGAGGTATCAGCCATCTCAGCTGCTCTGGCAAACACGAGTTCCACTCAGTTGCTCGACAGATGAGGAGAACGACGGACACAAAAAGACACAAAAACAAAATGTACGCACTTGATGGAGCACAGTAGCTATATTGCGGTTGCTGCGATCAGGCGTAACTACCATTGCGCAGTCTAGTGCGAGTACCAACTAAAGGGAGACGTTCTTTTTGCATCATTCTGCACTATGTGTAGTCCTAAAACATTCACGCATCAAGACTGCAACAGAGTTTGTGAACTACTGCATAGAGCTTCGCAGTATCTTTGACTTGGTCGTCTATCAAGAGATGAGAATCCGTGTTACCAGAGCGTTTGGACACCTGCCAATGGAGCCTAAAGTGAACGTCAACATGGCCCAGATTCTACATGTCCTATCGTTTAGCACTGTAACACCCACAAAGCGTCGGCGCAACTTCCGATCCTTGAGCAGTTTTCGCATGCGTTTCTTGAGGGGGATATTCGATGTTCGCTAGCTGGAACAAGTGCCGAAATCTTTCGGATCCTCCTGCTATGACGGAATGAACTGACCAGAGTCGATAGGACTTGCTTGCCAAGCAGAGGAAGAGAGGTTTTCAAAGCAGCCCCCATATGATCAGTCTGATACAAAGGACCCGAAATGGTTGAACAAACACTTCGATATCTGGACACTCTGGTTAAAGTAAAAAACCTGCTAACACAAATCTCGTGAACTAGAAGTATACAACAAAATGGCAGCGGAAACAGTGACAAACTGGACTTTATTTCATTTCTAAGAGTTTGAAACGTGCAAAACGCAGGATAAAATCAAAACTAATGGACCTAGAGACCAAATAAATAAATGAAAAAAAATCTGCAGAATTACTCAAATTGGCCGCTTAGCTGGAAGCTAAGCCCGCGACGCTGTGAGAAGTGAATTGAATAAGTCATCGTTGGTTCTGGATTTGAAAGTATATCATCGTCAGCATACAAATGCAATCAAATCAAACAATGTAGTTACAGCATAGTGCCCACCGGGTTTGGTTTATTAGAGCTCTAGATTCTCAGTGGTATCAAAAAAGCCTCAACTTAACGCCCTGGGCATTCCGGAACAATGAACCAATCACTGTGCTGGAAGTGATTTCCTGTGGTCATCACTGTACAGAGTAGGTGGTTTGCACCAGCTAGCCGAATGTTTGTGGTTAGAATACATCTTCCGAGTAAATTGAGCATTTCACATATGCTGTGCCTGCCAGCTGCGTCCATCGTTATAGTCTAAGGCAATTTTCTATAGGGGGCCTGCGTACCGGCCACTATCGTGAAAGTCAACCTCATTGCTATCCCAAGTCTCCTTTGTGTAGGCTGCTCTATGTCCTACCGCACTGTTTTGACGTAGGATTTGTTAGTTCATATTGTATCCTATTGGCGCGTATTGCTCCCATTTGTGCTAAAAACAAATCTCTGTGCCACCCTGAAATGTCCCGAAAATTAAGCCTACGTGTTCTACAGGGGGTGACTCGCCGTGACCATCGTTGTATCACCAACATGACAGAGGACCAACGCTGGTAAGTATTACGGTGAACCTCGGTTGAAAGGAAGAAGAGCGCCCTTGAGCGCGCTGTGTCCCGTTGACTAACCAAGCAGCCACACGTTATTCGATATGAAAGTAAAGTTGGCAGCTTAGTATACGGATAGGTTTCGGATAATCGTGTATTGGACAGTTGGGGCTCGAGTCTGAAGGAAGCTTCCCAGAATTACATTCACACTTGCGGAAAGTCTGTTTGGTTGAAATAGCATTAAGCAAAGAATGAACCAATGTAATTTGTTTGATCCATATCCAATGAGCGGGAAAAGTTTTGTTTGTAGGATATGTCTCCGGAGTAATGTGAGCTGCCAGGTGACCCTTCGTATGAATTATGGTGCAAAACTGTGCAAGATTGCCCACTCGAATCCACAACTACAGGTCACCAGTAGCGCACGCTGAACACTGCAGAACACTTCACTTCAATTCACTCTCCGATCTTATCACTTTGGATTTAAAAAGAGTGTGTGTGAACCAGCGTAGCCGCATCTCAAATTCTGCAGTG
>NW_008751933.1:293186-297968 GCF_000715545.1 Opisthorchis viverrini
CCAATACTCAAAACTTGCGAATTCAATTTGTCTCACTCCGTCATCCCCTGTATATCTCATTTTACAGATGTGAATGCACAAGCTGCAGATGACAACCCAAATACGGCTGATCGATCACGTGAGCAACTGCATCCACACTCACATCCATTGAAGCGGAAGCACAAATTAATCAACGTTATCATGCATTTTTTGCAACCATGAACAATTTTACAGAAAAGGTTGTTTGATAAACCAAAGCACCAGTTTGCACCCACAGTGCCCAAATCACGGAGTATACTCTGAGGAGAAGTAGTTACTAGTAAACGAATACGCCCACATTTTTGGATAATTATCGAAAATTCCAAGAGTGATCACTTAACCCGTTTCATTTTTGATAGCTCGATATGTTTTGTGAGTATCCTGCATTGAGATGTATACTTTGAAGAACACTACGCACAAGGTAGATGAAAAACCTTCGAAATTCTTTTTGGGACCTTATATTCTACTGGAACGAAAACTCTAAGAGGCTGGTGAAATACATCCAGTTTGATTTTGACAGCGGTGCCCAGCTGAATCACTTGTTGACGATATTCGTCAATTAAATTCGCATCGCCAGACCACCTCAGGATTTATCTTGTACAATATTCGAGATATCGCAAGGTATTTTTCATGAACTACCACGACAAGCCGATGAGCACCAAAAATGATGAAACCGGCCGAGGGTGTAGAAGAGTTCCCGGCAAACTTGCCTATTAGCTCTTCTAAAACCGTGATTATAAGAGCGTCAGACAAGAACCTAGAGAACTATGATTTGAGATTTCTTCAGTTTTGGGAGGTCAGTGTCAAACTGGTGGTCTCGGATATAGCTAGCTTCACTAAGACCGTGTCAAGTTTAAGGTTGGGCAACAACAGAACGAGTGCTTTCTGACTGGACCCCGTCTCATCAGTTCTAAAATACCTGACATTGGCAACGTAGTACATTTCTAGGCGCTCAAAGCTGACTCAAAATCAAGACACTCAAATTGTTTATGTTTTTTTAAAGCAAAAAACAATTCTAAAATCTCCACGGGAGACTAAACTGAATGTCTCGTCTATGATATTCTACAACTGTGCTGCACACAGGCCGCCTAATGAATCAGTTGGCACGATATTCGAGATATCGCAGTATATTTTCATAAAGGAAACTACTCACAAATACATCGATTCCGTAAATCCCACAGCAGACTTAACTGGGTCCCATTCGGTAGCCTGCCGTAATTTAAAAAGCCTAAATCCAGAGTTTGGATTTGAGAGGCATGCAGATGAACGTGACATCAGTACGAGAGTTACTCACTTGGTTAAAGTGTCTCTGTCAGTGGGTTTCCAACATGTGTGTTGTCCCTTGTAGAGGCCTTCCTTTATGCCACTGTGCAGGTCGATAATAGTTGCTCCCATAGGATTTGCACCAATATCAAAACATCCCTACAGATCACCAAACGTTGGAAAAGGGGATGGTTCAAACTCGAGTTAAGGTATGATTCCCTTTCAGTAGTACAGCTTTCTGGCCTTTTTATGTAGATTACCATTTTCTGCATTCTCTAGAGCAAACCCGGATACATTTCTGCATTTGTACGTCGGAAATATCTTGCAAAAATGAGATAGTCTGTCAACTGGACTAAAATTAAGCAGTGTTGTTTGCTGTTTTTACCAGCTGGCCTCAGTAACTAAACAGAACATCCTAGAACGGCTACTGTTTGACAGCGTTACGATCGGTTCTCTACATTAGTTTCATCAGATTGAAAAAAACTGAAGAGAATGAGTTTGAGTCGCCGTCCTTGGACTTAAGTCTTGACCCCGTGTGTTCTGTGTCTGCTGATAAAAGCTCAATGACTGCAACCTAATAGATATAATGGTCGGTTGGAAATTTCTCCTGGTTAATTCTTCTGGTTGAGTCACTCACCTTGCGATAATTTATTTATATCAAACAGAATTTATACGGTATGTATTTGATATGAAAGCCGCTACCACAACGAAGGAGTCTGAATGATTTATCGCAGTATAATGACCTGAATAGGTCAAGTTCATGACATGGGGGAAATGTTTTGGGGAAACCCTCAATAGAGTGACCTCTCCTGTGGAAGGGTGTGGTACGCATAGGAATATGTTACCTTATGTTCCGACCGCTGGAGCCATACACTTTACCACCGGTTGATCGCACAATTTCACCAAGGGCACAAAAAGATAAAAATTCGACCATTAGGTTTTCAAAGTTACCCCGAAATTCCAACAAAGCTCAACGTATCCATCCTTTGGTAAAACATAAAAGTGCGGCATATTTTGTTTATTTTTGTTTTATCCCAGCAAAACCACGCGACCAAGAACGTTGGCAGAAAGTTTAAAATTTTTAATGATTACAACACTCACTCTTGAGGGTGATTCGACCTTTTAAGTGAGCGAGTTTTCAAACAGATGAATGTACATCATTAGAAGACATATGCCTTTTTACAGCTTCAGTGAGCGGTTCTACGAACATTCTACTGGCGGCTGGAGGAACAGGTACGTTATTATGAAACGTTTAATGTTCATACAATATTTTTGGCTATACCATCGTACAGGCATATGGTAAATTGAAGCTAAGCACCCACAGAAATTTTTCATCTTCCTTGTAAGGCTCTTTAGCCCATAGCTGTTTCACTAAGCATTTGATTAAAGAAATGTCAGCAGCTTCACTACTACCGATGTTGATTCCTTTCTTCTATTTTTACATTGTACAACGCGATTCCCCCCCCTTGGCTTGCGCCTATACCATCCATCTTGCTTTTTGACCTGAACATAAACCGTTCCTCATACGTGTTAAGTTCACACGTGGTTCCGCTAGCTTGTAGACACGTGGCTCCGAGTCGGCGTGGACTTTGAGACCCGGTAGGAATTAGCAGTTTCTAAGCCGGTGTATAGAAGCCGGCATATTCCCACGATTTGAGGTTTGTAAAGCTTTATCATTTTATAATTGTACTTATAGTACCGCATTTGTAGATAAACCTTCGTTTGAAATATTTGGCTTTTGGGGTTTTGTGCGTAACTCGACGTGGTTGCTGGAATCAATATATAACCAATCCACACCGTTAGTTGAACCACGTTTTCTAGTTAATATGCACATCTCGGAAAACCGAAAACAAGCTCAAAGCAAACCACGTGTTGCTCAACAAACACATTTTCTACAAGCATTCCCCAAGGCTGAATGGATTTACAAATCTCGACACAATGGGGCTCATCAATAAAGCACTCGCTTGGAAGGTATAAGATTTAGTTGGCTGATATAGGTGACTGTAAATAATGCGTTACAGTAAGAGCTACAACAAATATACTCGATGAACGTGTAATTCACCCAATCTGCATTTCTCTTCAAGTCGAAATGAAATTGTGGGCATCACGTCAAGTTGCAGAGATCCTGTGGAAGAGGGACTTGATGTCATTCGTGACCACTTTGCGTAGCCTAACAATTGCCAAATGCCCGAGTAAGTCACAACTTACATGGTTCCTTCTTACCAAACCACACCAAACTGTTGTTTTCGTTGATAATATAAAATTATATGGTAATGTTTTGGAATATCAAAATCGGACCAACCAGAATCCAGTTTACAGCGAAAAGGCTGCCCTTTGAAAACTATATAAACACAGACATGAACAGAGGGACTACCCAACCAAGAAGATGTCTCCTCGAATAGGGACGAAACGCTTGCAAACCAACTGACAAGGTCGGCAAACTGATCAACAGCCACCGGATCAATTACTAAATAAAACTATAAAGTAGCTTTGAACAGCTGGGCTCAATGTTACTGATTAAGTCACTGGCCAATGGAGGTCGGAAGTCTCTCTCTAACTAAAACACAATTTCTGGCTAGGAAATCACAAGCATATTCGCGCTGAGGGTTTGGGATGCGCAATCAGAGCGTCCAGGTGACTGGTGCTGTGGAAGATGAGATATTACAAAGATTTACCCATATACATGACATTTTTGTGGGACAAATAAGCTGATTGGAAGAGGCGTGTATACGGTGACTTCACACATCTACTGTTTCACACAGTGTGGTCCCAAGTAATTTCAAAGGAACCGCACGTATCTTCAGTTTCATCCTGTCATTTAGCACTCTTTGTATTCGCACCGTTGACACGGTGCACTAGCAAAAATTGTAAAATTGATTCGCCAGGGCAACTATTTTGGGTCCAGTTCAATCGTCTTCTCCAACTGGGATGTGTTGTCCAAANTGGCATGGCTTTCTGATCCGTGGAATCTGTGTGCTGCTCCGCCACCCGGCGTTCAAGTCCAATGTTTTGATGACGGTCGGCAGAAAACCCGTATTTGAATAACTTCTAAATAATATTTATATACCTATTCGACATATATATCACTGTACCTCAATTCAGCGCTGAGTAGCATAAATGTTCACACTTCTTGCAATTCCATCATGCGAAGAATTTTCATCTTATTTGCACACGTGCTCCACATGTAAGTAGGAAGGATGACGAAGTATTCGGCATTTTTTTCTGCCTAATATGTTCAGGTGAATCAAATACACATGGCAAGCCAATACTCAAAACTTGCGAATTCAGTTTGTCTCACTCCGTCATCCCCTGTATATCTCACTTTACAGATGTGAATGCACAAGCTGCAGATGACAACCCAAATACGGCTGATCGATCACGTGAGCAACTGGAGCGGAAGCACAAATTAATTAACGTTATCATGCACTTTTTGCACCGACGAACAATTTTACAAAAAAGGTTGTTTGATAAGCCAAAGCACCAGTTTGCACCCACAGTGCC
>NW_008751933.1:297974-298554 GCF_000715545.1 Opisthorchis viverrini
AAGTCTGTTTGGTTGAAATAGCATTAAACAAAGAATGAACCAATGTAATTTGTTTGATCCATATCCAATGAGTGGAAAAAGTTTTGTTTGTAGGATATGTCTCCGGAGTAATGTGAGCTGCCAGGTGACCCTTCGTATGAATTATGGTGCAAAACTGTGCAAGATTGCCCACTCGAATCCACAACTACAGGTCACCAGTAGCGCACGCTGAACACTGCAGAACACTTCACTTCAATTCACTCTCCGATCTTATCACTTTGGATTTAAAAAGAGTGTGTGTGAACCAGCGTAGCCGCATCTCAAATTCTGCAGTGGTGGATTTCCACCAACTTTAATTGACGCAGAAACGGATGCCAACTAACAGGAAGCATGAAACACATAACCACATGGAACTAAATTAGATTTTCCCGTCACTGTTCGAGCAATGCTTTCATCTCAAGAATGACGAAATCTCTGGCCGTATAATTATTGCACTGTTCTCAGCTTATATATCATTACGTCATTATATCTCGACTGTGATGAACTGGGTGGAGTGGTGGTATATTACTGACACCTAAAGAAATTGGTATACGAATCCGGT
>NW_008751933.1:302633-354527 GCF_000715545.1 Opisthorchis viverrini
ACCGCACGTATCTTCAGTTTCATCCTGTCATTTAGCACTCTTTGTATTCGCACCGTTGACACGGTGCACTAGCAAAAATTGTAAAATTGATTCGCCAGGGCAACTATTTTGGGTCCAGTTCAATCGTCTTCTCCAACTGGGATGTGTTGTCCAAAGCAGCTAAGGAAATTCTTAATAGTAACAAAAGAATTGGACACTCCGGTAAACACTGTGGAGTTGTTTCATCTTGATTAGGTACAGTACGCGCATGCATCTGACGAACCTCGAGGGAGATACGGCTTTGCAACCTCCTGTTTATTAGTTGAAGACTGTGTCTTTCGGCTACAAGTGGCTTATAATTAACTCCTAGCACTACCTCCAACACTCATATTTTATAATTGCAGCAGAAGGAAAAGTAGTTCATGAGGACCTGTGGGCCTTCCATTTGAGAAGTCCTTGCTTAGGGAGCCAGTCAGCCCGTGATCACATGCTGTGAACTCCGTGATTGAAAAATAAACGACGCTATATTCTTCCTAATTAGAAGTTATCCACGTTGCAGAACTGCCGCTTGGCCAGGGAATTGCAGGTTTGGATATTTCTAGAGCTTCGTGAAACATGCACGGCTGGTGGTGAAACACCTCCACGGTGCTTTTGTCTCTCAGACATGGATCGACTTCACTTAAGCAGTGGGATCTCAGTTGAACAAAAAAAGTGGATCTCAAAAATCAAGCCATAAAACATCCGGGCGCAGTCAAAGCTGGGGAAAATAAGTTTGGAGTTCAAATTTCTCCACCCTATTAAAACACATTTCAAAATAATTTTGAAAGCATTTGGGCCTTCCACATGGCCCATCCAAAAACGAACAATCGATAAATATTGCGTGGTAAAATAAGAACTGCGGCCAATCTAAATACGTCTAATTAATCACTACTTCTAACATTTGTTGGAAAGTGCCAGTCTTATGAATTTCCTTATGAGCTCTGTTTGGGTCCAAGCGAGGCATCACAAAGTTGACTTTTGAAGCGGTAACAATTGCTTATTACTGCTATTTGCTTGTTTGGTCACTCTCATGTGGTGGGAGTGCACTAAACTAATGAACCGATCGTCTATAAATTAACAAAAAATAGTAGTTGACCGTAGCATAAAACTGCATTGGGGAGGTTTCGTATGATGAACTACGAAGCAAGGGGAGTAGCGAACATATCTCATTTTTTGGACAGCTGTTTCCGTCCCAGATTCTTGTCGAGCTAGGTTAGCTAAAGCCGTGATATCGTGATGAGGATTTTACTCGGAAATTATCGTCTACAACAGTGCAAGGCTGGAGTAGTAGTTTTACCATTTTTCTCTGCATCCAACTGGTCTTCGAGCAAGTTCAGATAAACGGTTACAAAAATAGTGCCAATAAACTAGAAGCTTTCTGTTCGTGTAGCAGCAACAAATTAGGGATGACAGGTAGCGTTCTGGTGTAAGGATGGAAGCTATTTACTGGCAAGAACCAACTATACTATTCGACAAGAAAGCAAACATCTCAGGTGCACCTTGTTTTTAAAACTTAAGAACCTCACGCGCCTTCCTGAACTTTCATGAATTTTCATTGATTATCTTGCAATTGTAAACGAACTCTGCAAAGCAGTTCCACATATTCCGTAAAAAACTCCACCTTCCATTAGACGCGATGCGGAGTTACGAGAAAATCACATACTACTCGCATGCTTAATCAGTATTATTCGCCGTCACACTGGTAGCTCAGGTGCTTTCATTCTTTTTGGTCAGTTGGTGACTGGTCTTTAGGACAAACTTGGACATTTTTGTCAGGATTCGAAGGGGTAGCTGTTATGAAAATACAATGAAGCATTGTCTTGTAGACGATTCCTATTAGCAGGAGTAAACTCCATTAAATATATATTTCGATTTAAAGTGTCATGCATATTTTGATCGTATTCTTTTCCCAATAAAAATCAGGTGAAGAGCTTGACGAATTAGTAACGCAGGTTAGAAATCTAGCATGGGAGGTGATGAACAAAACAAACGATGCAACATCCAGTGTAATGCAAGGTACGTACCTGTATTGGCGTTTCTTTTTTGTGCTCAGATTTGTTAGAGTTGGTGTCGCTGATGGGGTGCAATTTGTACTCCAAGATGAGTCAGTTCTTCGGATTTTCTGTGGCAAACAACTCATCAGAACTACGCATCCAAGAATACTCAGATAAATACATGAGAAGTACACGAATACTTTATTAAAGGAAGTAACTGAAGACAGCAAATGAACAAAGATGCATATTTGCATTTCGCCTTTGCAGCTTCACGAACGCGAAATCTCAGTTTTAAGTACCGTATCTTTATTGTTTCTTTACCGGAGATGCTGACTGGCAACCGGGCGGTTGAAAAGTCCTTGCTATCCTAGTGTCCCGCGCATTTACCACAGACTTTCTGCCTCAGTAAAACAGGAAGTTTGGTTTTTATCAAAGTTCGTTTCTGGGTGCTGACGGCTATTGTCGCGCTATCACGTACAACCTGGCTGATAGATCTTAACAGGACTCCGCATATATACCAGCCGTCCTTACTCCTTTGAGTTTACATCGGTTAGACGTAGTCTCACGTTACGCTCCGCGCTATTCGATTGTCTTATTCACAGGCTTCGGTGAAGTGATGACTGCTGCGCGACTACTAATCATATTTGGCACTTTAAAATATTTTCCGGTTCCAATACAGAGCTATTATCCTGGGTTACGCGCTCCATAGCACCATACCAACGAAGAAACTTTACTGGCTCCATTCTACACGAACGACTTTTGTTGATCGTCTAAGGCCTTAACAGTAAATCGGAAGGGCATGCTTTCTATGAATATGTCATTATTTTGTTTTGAGGTGCCCTGGAAGCTTTTAAACTGTATGAATCTCGATCACAAGAACCGTTTAGAATGAGATGATACAACCCAACATTTTGGCGGCCTATTCTACTTTTTGGGCTGTTGCGTTTGAATCAGTCCTGTATGGCACAAGGAGCAACTCGGCGATAGTACGAATTGACAAGTTCCTAACAACCGTTCGAATGAGTTTCTAATTCATCTTCTTAAAATAGTATTTTTACATGAACAGCCTAAGCAATGCAAAGCCAGTTCAGTTACCTTAGGAAACAACCCTGCAGTCAGACGCGTTCGTTCATCTTATTGTGCCTAAATTTCAACCTGGCGACAATTCATTGAAATACGTATGCTTGTCATATTAGATCGAATAGTTACTGATAAGTCTCGACGGCGAAGCATGTATACTGCCCTAAATTGGTAGCTGGATGCTCCAACTGATTTTCTCGTCCACCTGCTAGCACGGTGATCCCATGAAACAGATTCACCTAAACAGCTAGCCGGCACTTTTTCTCCTGCGGTCATCCACCACTGTAATCTATGAGGGTTGCTTTGGAAGGACTTTCTTAAAAGACACCAACGTCGATGGAATTTCGTCATAGGCCGTTGGAACAACTTGGCCAAAAGGTGAAAATAACCTTGTGCAATGTATCAAACGAAGATATAGTGGATTATAGTTTGCTCTTTCCCCCGGCGTTTAGGAACTAAATCTGACTGACGGACCGAGCTTATCTGATGACCGTTTGAAGGACAAATCAGTACTGGGTTGTTCAAAAATTCTAGTTAGCCTCATAAGTACCGTTAAATTTTAGATAAGAGACAGGTAGTTAGGAAAAATACCGTACAGAACCAAAAAAAGAATTTCCGTTTTTCCTTAAAATTCATTAATATTGGGTGTGATTTTTTTTAAAAGTGGTCTAATTTAAAACCAAACATTTCATGGTAATATTGTTATATGTGGTATATGTCGAGAGTGTCGGCATAAAAAGGGTTCTGTGGCTGGTCATTGAACGCTGTTCACGAGCGACTCCTAACTGTCTTTAAAATAGACTTCGCGTAAAACAGGTTTGGAAATTTCTGATCGAGTTTGAGCACAAAAGACGTTGTTTTGAAACTCCGAATCGCTGGTCATTTTGGAGTTTATTCTGCGAATGTTTGGGAGAGAAACAGATAAGATATCTCGTGCCGTGTGGTAAGAAGGAATTCGGTCATTGCTGCGAATGTTTGGGTGAGAAACAGATAAGATATCTTGTACCGTGTGGTAAGAAGGAATTCGGTCATTGCTTACCCTCTTTGGATGAATGTCCAAGCAACCGGTTTTATTAAACTGAAAGGATGTAGGGACAGCATAGCATCCGAGAATCACCACATTTACAGCTTGGGTGGTCTCAAAAAGCCGATCTTAGTGTTTTTCAATTAGATGGGTACGACGAAGCTAGGAATAAACATGCTTATCAATACTCTTTGGTTACCAAAGGTAGCTGCTAAGAGTAGAGATTCTGGCAGCCAATGCACGTCAAGTTTGACTAAAACTGCAACACAACAAAGTAATGAAGCTTTGATTTTTTAAAAAACAAATCCAGAGTTTTGTGTGGAAAGCATCATCATTTTAAACGGTACTTTATCAATTTTATATACGGGCCGGTGAAATTGCATACTCATAGAATAATCGAAATTCCAGCCGCTCAGTAGTTCCCGGGACGAGAGAAGAGAGATGTCACACCAATCAGGTTATGGAACAGAAACTGCTGATAACTGGAGGTCCGTTTTCCGTGAACATCAAGTGCATTCGTATTAGAAAGCCAGCTTCCATCCCCGAGGCCAACCGATTTTGCAAATGGTACACTTATAAAGGGAATATATAGTAATGCACACTTCCGTAATTGGAACTATTATTTTTCCATTGAATTAATGTTGATTAGAATTTTTAGATTTTGATCATCTCTGTCACGTGGACTCGTTCGGAAATACAATATGTTAATTCGTTTTATCTGAAACGCATACAGTATAGCTGTCTTATCCGATTACTTTATAACACAGTAAAACAGATTTTCCATAAACGTTCTATAAAATATTGAGACCGTGTTAATAGTTCTTTTAATTATGAGCTCCCTGACAATGACACCTCAAAACTTACATACTTAAAAAGACTATTGTATTCAGTAGGAACCTGCATCATTGTCACTTCACAGTTGCTTCCCAGACAATCATTGTGAATTACTCTAACATCCAGGATAAATTCGAAACCCATCAAATTTGGCTGTGCTCCATTGTAGAATGGGACTGCCGGTATTCCCCAACATTTTGTCATCTCGTAATAAGCATACTTTCCAAACATTTGCAGGGAAAATGTGGAAAGCCGTCCGTCACGCTTTGAAAGATATCTCCTTCGAAAAGAAGAGTCTGTTATTGACGACAGATTTTATGGAAGATGGTCAGTGTATCTGTGAGTTAAAACGGTTTGTCGGTAACTACTTTGCTTACTATATACAGCTAGAAACAAAGACTCTCATTAGAGCTGGTCTACAAATTTCCAGCTTATTCTTTCAAAACAGTATCCTCATAAACCAACTGCGAAGTACGAATAAAGCACGTTCTTCTTCAGTAGAGAATGTGATTACACCTACTTGCCCCAAGTGTGTTGTTGTGCGACCCAACACCATCATCCTCATCTTTCCGTGACTCAAATCCACTGGTTTTATGGAACTATTTTCTAGGTCAGAAAAGGATCACAAAGCGGCTCATACAAACTGCCGACCAGATGCACCCACTTATGACTCATTGAAGTGGTGCGCTACCTGCTGCCTGTCAGGACGCACCCAGAGATGAAAAAACATGTGCAGAGAATGACGTACCCCCAAGATCATCATAGGTACCACACGTTCTGGATAGCAGATGCATTAGTGGATCACACCAAACACAGCTTAGCAATACCACCAGTAGAGTGGGGCGACCGGAACACCGCCATTGGCTGTACAGTACGAACAAGTGAACGACCATATTTGGCCCTGTAGTCAACCTATATATTTACGCAGAAGCTCTGTACGTTTTGTAACGAACGCACACACCAGAAACCACCCTATGTCATTGCTTCGTGTTTGGGGAAAACTATCCTAACGGGAACTCCGTCATCGTCATCATCATCGACAGCATGACATCAGCGTTTAAAGCAGCAAGTGAAAAACTAACAAACTAAATTATTTTCTATTCCGGAACGCAGTGAAAGTTAAGTCTGTCTCTTTTTGATGAGAACTTGGCCCACCGCTATCTTCCAAACCTCATATTTGTAACATGAGTGTAGATTTATTTATCTGGCAAAAATATTTGTCAACTAAGATTCTAAGCAGTCAGTAAAGTAAGGGGGTGCCTAAAAACCAAGAAACACAGTAAAAGGGTCTTCGGGGGGGAACCAACAGTGCGCATCTCACAAAACCGCAGGGAACTTTCAGCCTACAACCTCCCTGCTAGTAGTTTAAGACCCTACCATTTTGGCCACGAATGGTTGATCAAACTTAGAAAGAACATAGCCCCAAGTCACCTCTATCTGCGAACACGGGATCACGTGGCAGTACGTTGACTAGCTCTTCGAATGATGACCTCTCACATGGAAGTTTCACTCGTCTTTATGAAAAAATTATTTATCTGAAACATGTTTAGATAGATGAGAGTGAAAAGATTTAAGAATTTTCCGTTATGCGTTGTAGGCAATGTTAACCTATTCTGAAGAGCCGAGAAACACCGTCGAGATGTTACATTCCTACAGGAATTGCACCCCACAAAACTTCCAGTTTCGAACTGGCAAACACTAGGCCAGTGGTCGACCATGAATAACTGACGATTGGTGTGACCAGCTCTCACGGGTCCGGGTTTTTCTGCTTTCGTGCAAAGCATAGTGATTCCGCCATCAATCGTTTTGGCGATTCTTTTGGTTATCTAATTAATTCGCCCACCGAGATACTTCGCAGTGGTATTCACTACAGCACGCCAACTGGAATTATATAACTCAGTTGAAAATATGTGTAGCCCAAACCACGGCAAGTCCCAAATGAGAGCAACTTTGAGCTCTAAGTGTTTTCACCAGCGACTTTTGCTAGCTAACTTACAACCCGGGGGACGTTCCTCTAGCTTCTCACTTTGTTCGGCATGCAACGAATAATCCGTTTTTGTAAAGATGGTGAATCGCGGGCTACCACTGATCGGCGCCAATCCACGCTTCTTGGACGTATAAATAAATAAACCACATTCTGAAAGTGAGCGCAGTTTTCTCCGAGTAGAAAGAATCAAGATAATAAACTTAAGAAATTCGGGAAGGGAAAAATACTGTTGAGCTCCGGTTCGGTCAATAATCCTTAAATACGTTTACAGTTAAAAATTACCGATTCGATTCCAGACTGTTTTCATTTAAATCCCGGCCGTCACACTACAGCGCAGCTTAGGAACTTCTTGCCACGGTGTGCATGATGAGTAATCTTTGACTGCTTGCTTAGATTTCCTGTTGACCGATTCTTAACTTACCTTGTTTTATTCTAGATGATTATGACTTCGTCCCGAAAATTCGTCAGCTTCAGAATCTGTCCATCAGCCTCGATGTATGGTTAAAAATTTTGAAGCAACTCTCCGTGAGCCTTAGTGACACTATCGGTGCGTTTACTCCTCAGAAGTCTTCCATTCCACTTACCAGTTATTCGTCACTTGATCTTTTATGCCATCTTTACTACTAGGAGGCCAGCAAGACATAAGCGTGCCATAGGGAAAGGTCTTTTAGAAGGAATATAATGTTGATCGCATTACACCTTGTGCGCAATATTCCTCAGAAACGCGTACTCTAGAAATGCTAGTCATACTAAAGAATAACTTTCACCCTCCTCCAAGAGAAATTTCACTAGAAGGAGAGTGCTTGTCATTTATGTTTTAAATACTACATGCCTATTCTTGCGTAAAATAATTGGAAAAAGATGCTTTTCAAAGGCTATCATGCACTATAAACTGTTTGACTGGGTGTTTTACGTCTTGACCAGAAATTACGCATAAGTGTGCTTAGTATGTTGCTGTTCTTGTGGCCTCATAACCACATGATGTGTTTGATAATCCATTTATAGAATACCTCAATAAATTGGTCTTACACTACGCGTTGCAGGCGATCGGGAGATTCTTAGAAATAAATTTAACATCAGTATCTTGAAAATTATCATTCCGTCCTGGCGTTACTTATCTGATGAGTGCACAGCAAGAAAGGGAAACAGTGGAGTTGAATTACGCTCACATTGAGGCTCATCAGCAGTGGATAATCTTGGCTGATCCGGAATTTCAACTTCACATATTTAACAGGTGAGCATGACAAAACTGCCCCACTAGCGCACACTGGGCATACTTAAAACATCACGTCGGAAAATTCGAAAATGTTTAAGTGCTTAAACCAGAAAATCACACGCTTCATTTCTCGGGACATGAGTATCTTGCTGTTTGGGAGAAAGAAGGCCCACTGCATCCTTTCTTAGTTTATCCCCATTGTAACAAAACAAAACTACTTTGAAGTATCCCGCAAAATCCAGAACAGCCAATAATTTCTTGTATCATTGCGGTTTACATTAACCGAACTAATGAATATATTTAAAAATCTACCGGTTGAGACTATTCCTAAAAGCATTTTGAGGAGGCCTTTAGTGAAATTTCCAAAAAAAATATTTTTGCATTTTGTATATTAATATGGAACAGCTTCTGCTTATCTACCCCAAACAGATATTCGGAAAACAATCTTTGAAAAAGTCTTTGAACATCTTGAAATTCTGAAAACTGAAATTGAAGCGATTCTGGAACAGGCATCATTGACGTCAGGTAGTTGAAGGTTGTGAATGATGTGATTTTTCTACAGAAACTTATTCAATTGCATTTTGGATATTTTATGGGCAATTTTCTGATAATAGCATTTTGTGATTTCCACTGGCAAACCTTTTGGCACGTTTACTTGAAATGATTGTGGTTTACCTATTTCAACTGTCTGTGTGCTCTCAATTTCAGCCCATTGAGAAGCAATTCACTCCCTTTGAACTAAGGTTTGACTATTTGTTTCCGCTTCACACAGCATTTAATGACAGTTTGACTTGGCAAAATGGCTTAAAATAAAGTAACCCTCTAATTCAGGTTTATCGGGATGGAAGCCACATACCAGGGGCGTTTTTTCAGCGTTAAACGTTACCCATAATTTCAGGACAAAATCATTTAGAACGGAAACCCTCTTTACTGAGGGCCAGAAGCCTATTTTGGTAGCTTTATCTAGATAGCCATGGTATGCAGAAACAGTCTTGTTATTTTCAGGCTAAACCAAAAGCACAAAAAATTGTCCTGCCTGTGAGAAAGCCAGTCATATCCAAAAAAATCAAGATGATTTTTGTGGTCTTCAAGTTAACATGAAAACAAATCATTGCTTTCAGGCATTTCGTCGGTTCTCCAAGTACTTATACCTCGTCACAGATGAATTTGTAAACGGTTACTTTCTTTTTTTCAGCATATTCCTCAACAGCAACCGCGGACAACTTTTACGCAACGGCAAGAAGTATCATCAAGTCCATCGTTGTCAACATATTTGACTACGTAGGGTGGATTAACCTTGTGCACCAGTGTGAGTTATCTGAGTGCACGAATAAAACATGTGATTATGTCACCGCATTCCAGAGACCTAGACATTAGCTGTTTTTGCTGCGTTTTCACGCTACCTTAGTCAACCGAAATTACATAAACCTTCGCTAGTTTATTAGTGAATACTTTGTAAATCTGGAAATTCGAGATCACTCGGTCGTTGAGAAGGAACTTACCAACCAAAGGGTCCGTGGTCCAACCTCAACCACCGATTCTTTCTCCACTTGAGCAAAGAACATTACTACAGCCAACGGGCTTCATTTGGGGGGCATGACACCTGGCAACAGTAAGCGTTTAAGAGTCGCACGAGTGGTGTTGATCATACAGCTTCCTCTTACAAGGAACTGTCGATTGTCGAAGGAGTGCCTGAAACGAATTGATGCTCACTGCCACAAATGACTGGCGATTTTTTCGGTTTGTGCCTCAAAAGCTTTAGAAAAATGATAAACTGGTCTCAGTAACTGTGAAATATGCAGTAGCTTTGAACGTTTTTGGGATCTATAGCTAGGAATTTCAGTGCTGATATTTAAATTGCTTGGTCCATTGTTCTTCCGTCACGCTGCTTCATGAGGATCACGTTTAGTTAACTTAGGTATCAATCAAGAAATGTGACCATTCACAATTGGACAAATGTCAAACTATTTGAAGGAAAGCCTTGCTTAAACCATAATTACTAATCTCATTGTGGCCTCATTGTGAAGTCGTTCTCCCGAATGTCGTTCCGGTCTCCGAGCTACCGCCTTCATGGTTGAGAAATCGTATATCTCCGATTTTCTTCAAATGCAAACTAACCATATCTGGCAATCTCAACCCAGAGTCCACTAAATGGCATGTATGCAACAGTGTTCCGCTTGATTTAGTAAGCGCATCTGCCCACTAGCTATTAGTCCTAATACGCTTTGGCTATCCTCTGTTGAACCCGACAGAAACCCATCAATCGCTCGATGGTGGAATAAGTAATTCCACATGTACAGAAGATATTTTTCCAAGGCTCTTGACTGCCCTAATCTGCACTACCCAAAAACAAAGGCTTTCGGGTTATGCCCAAAACATTATATTTTTGTCAGCCATATAAATGCAGGAATTATGGTTGCATGATGGTAGGCACGTCTGGCAGAAGCCGGACCCATCCCTTAACCTCATCAGAGGCCGTTTTGAACCATTAAGCTAAAAGGGGATTTCAACTTACAATGGGTCTTTTCAGTAACATGACTTTTTTAATTGGGTTTTCAGTTGAGTTTTCAATCGGAATGGTAACAAAGTAAGACAATTGGGTGTCATTCGTGCAAAAAGTAAAAGATAAAAAATTAGACCGTCGTCATGGCACACACATCTTTGAAGAATAGTGAATAGTTTATGGTGTTTTCTGAAGAAAAGGAGCAAATTAAAAAAATAACTCTGGTTTACAAGATTACCTAGAAGTGAAGAAACTGGTATTCCCGTTTCATAATTCCCCAACATTTTGACTACATCTGCCTCATGTTAAAAAGTAATGCTTAAATAGGTCAAACAAACCAGTTTGTCGTTAGGCTGCAAGAAGCTATCATGATGCGCATGAAGAGGCAGACAGGCATTACGCCACGTTAATGAACTTCTTGTAACAATAGTTATATAGTGATAGGTGAATTCACGCTGCTGCTGATTCTGTTTTGTTAGTTGATATAATCCTGTCAAACTGAAGACTCATCTCCATATTCAATTGCAACTTGTTAGTGAAGGTTACCTTTACTGACTGATGACAAGCCTAGCTAACCTACTTTTTGTCTCACAGATGCGGGCGTTACTCAATATGTGAAATCAAAAGAGAGTTTGGTTTCTTAAAGTGTCTGAAAACCAACTTTGACCCAGGCGTGCATGGGGTCATACACGTTTTTGTCTACGTGGGCATGTATGACAAAATTATTAGACACTCGTTCTAGTGTGAACTCAGACAATTTTGTTTCATTTGGAGCAAGGAAATTTTTATTGTTGTCTGCAAATATCATCATGAATCCGGCACAATCACCAGGGATTCTGGTTAAAATTATAGTAAAATTATACTCAGTTATAGTGAAGGTAACATGTCGATTGCGTTCCGTGTCCAGTCATGCCTAAAAAGAAACAGCACCCGCTGAACTGTAGTACCGCAAGTATCAAATAAAGATGCCTCAAAATCTTTGTGAGCTTTTAGTCAAAATAATGACGATGATTTTTCCACCACCATATATTCGAGTCAGTCTTACTTCCCATCTTGACAAGCTATGGACATTCAGATGTTGTCGACCTTTGCTTGGTCCCATCCCGGGTCTGTGATTGTCAATAAAAAGTTTACTCCGTTCCACGTCATAGTTGTCAGCAAATATCCGGCCTGGCAGAAGACATGACCCAATGTCACTCGTCTCAATCCACGAAGACAGAGAAGGACACACGTTCAATTGGGACAATGTTCAAATACTCGCTCACGCAAGAACAAAACGGGAGCGAGAATTTGCCGAGGCGTGGTACTCCACACAAAAATCGATCAATAAACACATCGACATTGACCCAGTCTATCAGCCGTTACGAGCGAAAGAACCACACGGTCACGGGACTCGGAGCTAAGAAACCTAACGGCAACCAACGGACTAATTGGGTCAAAGGAAGACAATCACGAAAAACAGAAGGCCAATCAAATGAGCAAAACCCACAAAGCAAGAAGGAAACGACCGAATCACAGCATGACAACCACATAAAGAACTGCCGAATTGAATGCACCCAACGAACCAACCAGACACAGGAGATTGAGACCACGTCAGATTCACAGAAGACCAATCAAACTACACGATGACCGTTTCCAGAACTACCAGATACTGTTTAGAAGCTATATAATCACAGGCAGAAGAGGAGGAATTCACCCACTCAACCCTGCACTGACGATGTCACCTCGATTGGTGATGAAACGTTTGCAATCCAACTACCAAGCTCGGCGAACAAACCAACAACCAAACAGCGCACCCGAGCTACCTACATTCCACAACATTGCTAACTCTCCAATAATTACTGCTGAGGCCAAAGACTAATACGTCGCGTTCGCAGACCGTGGTCGCAACGCTGGACTTACCCCTTCTCAAGCGTTACATTCTTCACTGATTTACAGCGTGCTAAGAATTTACAAACGTATTAACTCAAGTAAATATTTTCCATGAATGATGCATTAACTAAATTGGCAGGTTTGCGTGCATAGCGCTTTGTCTGTTGGCGCCTTGCAACTTGATATCACGTGATCAAACCATAGGACCTTACGATAAAAATTCGAGCACACTTTGCTGAAGTTAGGCGTCGTCCACATGAAGGGTAGTGTTTCACAGTCACCCTGGTCTCTACAAAATGCAAGTTGTGCAATATTCCTGGGACTTACAGTCTATGGTCGTCACAATCCAACAAACGATGCGTACCTCATGAATGGCGTAGAGCACTGGTCCGTCCGGCACACAAACTGCGTCCCGAGATCTTTAATCCCTCAAGGCTTTTCAGTTATGCAGGGGCCCAGAACTGCCCTCTCTCTTTTTCCAATCTTTATTTACTCGGTTTTAAATGGCTTTTAAACACTACGTTGTATGCACAATGGCGCACGGTTTTACCTACTTTGAACTGCCGTCGCTTTTTTTCCAATCATTATTTACTCGGTTTTAAATGGCTTGTAAACACCACATTGTATGCACAGTGGCGCACGGTTCTATCTACTTTGCTAGAGGTCTCATTTGGTCTAACCATAGTGGTCAGGAAGGGCAGTCTTTGAAGACTATCACCAAGATAATAGTCATAAAATATTTCTCATTAATTCGAAGTCTTCATAAACGACCCCCGTGCCACGTCCAGCCACAACTGAGTGGCATCCACGCTACATAGAAACGCCATACCTGAAAGACCAAGAGGTAACGCACAACGTTTTCATCTTTATTGGGAATACTTGACGTATCGCATCGCAAAAAAAACAAGGGATTTTAACTTCTCGACCTCCTGATTGATAGTTGAAAACTTTGTAATACTTGATGTATAATAGATTGACTCGCGAAACCGCGAGCCAAAAATTACGATGTCTTGAGATTAACCAATCAAATACCCTAATACGCGTAGACCAGGAAACAAGTAGGGAAGGGATAAAAACATCGAATTGTGGGAATTTTGTCCATATTTTTTGCACGAATTGGTGCAAGCCTAAAAGAAGCTCGGAGAGAATGGTAAATCGATCTCAATTAGCGACAAACTTGCGCGCATAGCATGTGGTAAGGAAAGTGGTGCGCACAAATAATCGTCATTGTTGGTCCGACAATTCAAAAGTTCTTGAAATATTGTTGCTGAATGTCAAGTCCGTGGGGCAGACGCAAAAACAACGGGTTGAAGCAAGAAAGGGGTTTGGTCTAGAGAAATACCAAACCGTTCAACGTCGAGTGACCGACAAACAGTGAGATAAACTTGCACTTAGATAAGATATATTGTGACTCATATTTCGACGACGGAGTGCCCATCACGCTTGTGCACAGTCTAAACGTGTTACCTGTTATTGTTGTTGTTACCTGTTGTTTTCGGTGATGTGAAGGAATTTTGGGAATTTTCAACGGGTATTTTGTTTCGCCGATGGTTTTGATCTACATTAAAAATTTGAATAACTCTGTATAGATATTACCCCTTGCTGAGAATCATCTCATGCGCAACTTGGGCGCGTCGCACAAAACTCATATCTGGATAATCCTCTTGGGATAAATTAGGAGGATTTAGGCTGATTCCGGAACGCTATTGAGCTGTTTCTTTTTATCATTGATAAACATTCTAACTGTTTTTAAAGGCGAAGCCCAGACACCCGACGGGTGTGAACAGGTGCACCTTTAGAAGTACGTTGTTTCGGGTGACTTCAATGACCACAGATAAAGTAACCGTAATCCAGTTACCTTGAGTGTCACACTTCAAGAGTTTTACTTCAGACACAGTCAGTGAAAAGCACATTTTTACTGAGGAAACTCAAACCTAGCCGTTTGGTTTGCATTTGACTTAAGCTCACAGTATCAAGTTTGGACGGTGAAAGGAAGGTTTGATTGTGTTTTTTGTTGAAAGTGATACTTTGGATGGGTTTTTCACCTGGTTTCTGCTGGTTTGTTCCATGAACTTGATAATTAGCCTGGATAAGTCTCAATTTGTAACTTCATGCCCGTAGTTGTTTAGCTGAATGGCGAAACACCGACTTCAAAGCCAACAGACATTTGAACTATTCACCTCCCGGATGTTCGCAGTTTTCGGTGAACTGCCCTCCCATCCTGCAATTTTAGGCATTACATTACCCTAAAACGCGAAAGAGTTGAACGTTTTGTTACAGAGGGTGTTTTTCACCAAGCAAAAGCTTTTATTCTCCTTTATAATCTACTACCCCATACCCCAAAAGGTTTAGTAGCCCGGAAAATGAAGACTTTCAAATTTCATCCAGTTTCAACTGTTAATTTTTCTTCTCGAGAAAACGGATCTATCCTTCAAAAGAAAATAGTTTAAAGGCGTGTTCTATTCGAGATTTTTCTACCAGATTTCATGTCAGCCGGTCAGAGTAGCTGACCGAGAGATGAGTACACATGACTGGTCGGGATAGACTTGTCATGTGTACTGTGACCAATCCTACCCACCTGTTGCCAAGATCAATTCCTCAATCGGAGGCTAAAAACAGGGAATAGAATATCGGAAAAAACACGCATGATGTTTCTGGTGGCTTTATGTGGAATTCAAATCAACGCCACGCACTTTTGAAAGACCTCCTTCTATCCTAATGCAACTGTCCTGGTGAGCCTTCGCCAAACTGTGCAAGCAGTGGACTTGAGTTGGCTTTCGTTACGGATCATTAGCAGAGCATATGTTTTGCCTTACCAATGTTCGAGCCCCGGGAGTCTCACAGGCGTGTTACCGAAAACGTCTAGCTCGCTGGGCTTACTCAAATTTCTAATTCCCAAAAGATGAAGTGTTGGAAATCACTCACACGTCTCAAACGTGAACACGTTCGCCAGACTCAAAGATAAACGTGCAAGCGTTGTTGGCAAACCGAAAGTCTGGCAAGGGATATCTTATGCTGATGAGCTCAAAAGGGAGTAAAACGCAAGTCAAATTCATTAGGCGAGAGTAGTGTGAATGTGAATTTGTGGTGTGTTACTCGTGCTTTTCTCTATTTGTGACACGTTTCTGTCTATCAATCTTTTTAGTAGATCCAAGCGGTGACCTGAGCAGAAAACTTGAGCAAACAAAGCAGTTGCTTGCTGTTTCCCATCGATTGCTTCACAACCTAAAGGGTGCTTATTTTGGTAAGTTTATGCAACAAATGTTATCTTGTGTGTCAGCTAGGGAACTGGTAATTTTTCTGGTCACATTTACTGTTGAGCAAGCTACGAATGACAGTTCTTTAATGTCAGCAAACTGATATCATATACTCTCGTGAACTTAATTGGATTGCAACGTTACTTTCCACTGAAAAACGAGCTCAACTGCTAATCTCTGGATAGCTGGACTGACAGCTCTTACATGACCGCAAACTTGTGAATAGATCCCTTAATTCATCTGCCTTAAATTTGGCCGACAACCTTGGGACGGCACACTAACAACAATTACCGACGTGTCTATTTGTTTGTCAGTGTGTGTGGATCCTAGATATTGGACTTGTTTCCTAGACTACTTTAACTAGAATCCTGCATGCAGACCTTTTCGACTGGACTCCGATAAATCACAGATACTCTGCATTCTTCAGGCGATCGGGAGGAAATGCACGTTTGTCCACGTTTTTAACACAGATCATGACGTGATGAGTATAATACATCAGTTTAAGGAAGAATAATTCAACTCTAGAAGCGCAAATTGAAGTATGGGAAGCGCCTTGCAAAATGGTAGCTGTCTCACTCAATAGGCCCAATAACCCTATATTAGAGCCTAGCAATGAACAGATCCTTGCAGTTCTACAAATTTTCATACTACATGAAACTTCCACATGGCAAATGAGACACTTGATAAAATTCAAGCGCAGTTACACGCCTTTTGGTCTATTCACATGCGACATGTTACAGAGGAAACATTTAGCATTGCAAAACAGCCTTCAGCCATCACAGTAACAGATTCATCATACTCTGTGTTCTCGAAAAATAGAGTTAACGGGGACATCGTCCAGAGCCATAAATCTGCTTTAATGTTGTTGAAAATGATCAAGAAGATCCATTGAATTCTAAAATGGAGTGAAAAGCACGAGGAGTGCAATTGTTGTACTTGGCTGTTCATAAACGATCGTTCAACTACTCCGCTATTCAAAAAAACTAAGTATTATGATACGCTCTTTTTTGTATTACCCAGACACCCTCGAGGGGACATACCCCGCTACTCACAAAAACTAATTAATATGATGCGCTCTTATTTGTATTACCCAGACACCCTCGAGGGGACGACGGGCTGGAGAAATAATGTTGCATGAAGCACGCTGTCTACTTTTTCGACCACAGCTGGCGCAGTGAATGCCATTTTAGAAGAGAGATTATCTCTTTGATAGTTAACTCGAAGCTTTTATGACCTAAAAAGTATCTTTTCCCCAAGAGGTAGAATCTCAATTTTGCACAGTCTACATTCCCTTGGGACAAGGAAGTGTTTTTACGACACTTTTATGGATTTGCGCAGAAAAGGCTACAATGTGGGGAAAAATGTGTCAAACATTGGGGCAGCACCATGGGTTTTCTTATGTAATATGAGAATTACGTACGTGCATCTTAGTAAATAGAGTGATTGTATTACAAGACGGCCTTCAATGCGACTTCAGTCTTGCATGTAATCAAAACAGTGCTTCGTCCAAAGTGATTGCAGCTAGAAAAACTCAAATTTCTCACTCCATTTTCACCGAAAACAGATCAAACCGAATCTATCCTTTGGCCAAGGACGACACTCGTTTCCCTGGAAGCCTATACCGATTTCTTTCGATTGTTCCATTCGACCGATGAACTGATGAAGGATAAAGGTGAGAAAATAGTGATAATTCACTTTTGTATGTATACGCAACTTCGGGTTGTAAAAAAAAACATGTTGAACCGGAAAATTTTGCTTCCAGTAAACACTTCATCCACAGGCAAAACGTACGCAAACGCAAGACACCTTACTCATCATAATCCAGTCCCTGTGTCCACGTAGTTCTGGGCTTGTGAGAGTATATTCCGAGCCCAAGAATAACTTCATTACAGAAGATTGCACCCAACCAGAGTCTTGAATTCCTTCGTTCTTGTTCAACTTCGCCAGTAGTGAAATAATGAATTGAACCCCGGAAAGCATTCAAAACCTGAGTGTTCAAATCATTACTGATGAGAATTTCGTCGATCTGAAGTAAGCAGATCACCTCCTCTTAAGTTTTGAGCGAAGTACAAATCCTGCTGACCGAAATGACCAATAGCATATCATCTTTCAGCATGCGTTCTGTATCTTCAAACCGTAAAGTCATGCTTTAGAACGTGCACTTTCATGCACCATCAGTCATGTGGCGAGATTGCTCAGAGCGCGAATTTACTGGCTGGAGGGTCCGTGGTTCGAACTCGACCTCTGCCTCTCGACTTCCGCTGTCCAGGCTTGGGCAACCTTATAGTATCCCAATCCTCTTGCTTACTTCTGATGACATGGCAGTTAGACGCCAAGTTGAACATCAACTGGTGTAGCTCGGTGAAGTGCGACGCAAGCCGAAACATTCCCTACCGAGACGAGAGCTGTTATTCCTGCCTCCTGAATAATGGTAAAAACCACAAGGTTGACAACGTACCACTTGACACAAGGGCGTGAAAGAGATTAAAGAGAGCTTATGTATATTTGATTCAAGCGCTAAGCTGGAGTTGTAGCAAGATATAACGGTTAATCGGTGTCCGTGGTTATTGCCCTGTCGATTTTTCTCCAGATTTTCTGATTAAGCGTTCAAATAGGGCAGCACTTTTCCCACTCCTTCATCCACACTTATCTTTTCACCTGGAAAGTTTGTGATCGTATTGTACCGAAGCATCACTGTCGACAGGGATGTTGCTGTCTTTCTCCAATCAACCAATCGGGTATGATTTCCGTATAAATTTAGCTGCTTGCCCTGAGCCACATGAAGAGCGAAGCGTGACCTGAGTTGTCAAAGTGTTTTCAGCAACGTCGTGAGTTCAGGATCGCTTCTAATGTTACAATTAAGGTCGGACTTGGTTTCGTGTCGAGAGGTGTGTGCATCCATTGGGACATATTGCCTCTTACATTATAGGGAAGCTTATCATAATTCAAAAATAACATATTGTCATTGCTTAAGTAGCTGATGACCGGATGAGATGATCCTGATGCTAACACTAGAGGTAAATCTGATTATTTTACAAACATTTGCATGCATACAGCACACGGTTGGTAGTTTTATGACCGTTAGTCCGAGCTTTATATGAGTGAACCAGGTGATTGTCTTCAGATCACCGGCCAGCAGCAACTTCACCAAATCAGGCAGAATGTACCATACCATCTTCGACTCATGTTAGAATCAAGTGACCCTGTGTATCTTCGCCATGCAGTCCAAACGTATTCCGTCAACTGGGTTCAATGATGGCAACGTAATGAATTAATATAGTGTAAACATGGATGCACGAGTCTCATTGCTCGCGATAATAAATAATAAATTTAGTTACCAAAGTCCCACCAACAGTGTAATAGATCGGAGCCAGCCAGAGTCTACTTATCCAAATCAGCTCTCAATATCTTTCGAGAAATCCCGAAAATGCCGTTCTGCATTTCTACATGGTTACTGATTGTTTTTGATTTTTCTAGATTTTTCTAGATTTAACACCCTAATTTGTGGCATTTGATAGAAAAGTGTGCCTTGGAAAGTGTATTCCGCAAAAGTGTCCAGCCCGTCAAGAGTTTGTAGGGCAGTGAGCCATCAGCGGTATCATTCATTCGTTGTTCTGTCTAATAATTATCGTCATGATTGTTAAAAACACCGTATCTTCAAAGCACGCGTAGTATGAAATGATAAGTTCTGTCTCGTACATCTCGCAATCAGATGGTCGATTAACTTTTGAATATCAACAGTAAAAGCTTGTGTGTATATTTTCTAAACCACCGTGCGACATAACACCTGGATAGAAATTTATACGCTTCTAGGAAAGCAACCGGATTTTTTTGCAGCAACGTTATTCTGACTTGCTGAAAAAGTCACATGCTTCATGTACGTGTTTTCAAATTTAGGTTATAGCATTCCTTTGACGAAACGTACTCATTTGCCTATAACACAATAGCCAATATTCAATTTGTAATGCTTGTTCTTCCTTCAATCATTATATTTTTCCTCAGTGGAAACCGTTGCCGATCGCACCTGGAACACTGACAAGGATCTACAAACCATGTGGAATGAACTTCTGGGTGACCCTCCAAAAAGAGCTCCCATAAGTAAGTGCAATAGCATCTAAACATTTAACAAACAACTCAGTTTGCCTGACACTATTGCAAACCGTCGGTACCTGGAAAACGTCATTGGTGGATGTTTAGAGCTCTCAAGCAAGTAACGGTCATATTTTTACAGACAAACTGCTCGAGAAAAGCCTGAAGTGGTCTTTTTTGGGTAGAAATCACCTTGCGCTCTGTAAATCTGCCATATAGCACGAAATACAGCCACAAAATGAGAGCATGTCATATTATAACGGATAGACTTTTTTCGCCTGAAATTTAGTGACAAAAAATATCATTCTGCATAGTGGACTAATAAAAACGTGATAATGACCTCAACAGAAAAGTATCAACGTAAACTGGTATTATACTCTAGATTCTGCCTGATTCATCATGCACAGTCCCCATTACTCGGTTGCATTTCGTTTTCAATTCGGAAGACAACTCTCATGTGGTATCATTCTGGTTGCATTTCCATGTTCCTCGGCCAATGTTCTTACATCATAAAACTCTTCCACGTTTTCCAAGGACACAACAGATCAGCTGAAAGGGCAGTTTCGTGACGTGGTCTTCTGATTTCCCAAGGTGAACACTCAGTAAAGTACAACGATCGAACCGAATGTAACATGGAAAGATGATAAGTAAACCAGTCAAGAAATGGGGAATCCCGGGCAGGCGAATTTAGCTGCTAAGTTTGCTTTATGGTTACTTTAAGACTGAGGATTTCGGACATTGTTTTAACTTGTCCAAATTTTCCCTAAGCAGAGCGAGCGTAGACATCCTCGAGCCAATCAGGCCAAAAACCTAGTACGTTGGGTGCATCTGGTTATAAGCAGTAATGAAGATATCTGTCGTTCCACGTAGTAAGCTGTTTGGTGATAGTGAAAGGAATGAAGCCTTCGCTGCGGTGTTGTTTATTAGTGAAACACCAACTGGAAAGTTGCAGACTATTGAACAGGGGAGCAAAACTCTCAAATGCTAGTTGTTCACAAAAACTGAATATTCATTTTCTTTTTGAACGCGCCTTCTTGAACTTTTCTGGATATTCATTGAATGTTACTCGAATGCAAACGGATTTACGGGAAGACACTACTCGCATGCCGCATCAGTAGTATCCGCCGTTACAATAGTATCACTGAGTTTACTAATCTACTATCCTTAATCCACATATTTATCAACAAACAAAAAGCATATTATGGGAGTTCGAAAACCGCTAAGGCCATATCCAAATTCCAGGAAGTTAGAGAAGCCGATAGCTTTCTCTTGATCAACATTAACTTGGAGTTTGACAAAATCTTCGGATTTGGTGACAATATTACTCCCTATTATTGTGCAATATTCAGTCTGCACTTTACAAATAGTTGTCTGCAGCCAACGCATGGTCTTATTGAAATCATCAAAAAAATTTAGCTACTCATTCAAGGCGAACGATTTTAACGACTTAGTGTCTATTGAAATGGCACTGATAAATACATCAAGAACGTTCTATGAAAAAAGTGCTCAGAAATTTTGAATTCTAGTTATTCTACAACAGAAGCCGCATCTTGATGGCATATTGACAGGAGGTCACTTTGCCTGTCCGGAGAATTTCACCGTTTCTTTGTTTCTTCATTAGCCTAGACTATCTCGGGGAAAGAGCGAATTTTATCTGTCCCCTAAGGGACTCTATACAGGGCTGGGACAATTCACAACAGGCCCATCTGAATTCTGTTGGACTCACATACACATAGCGGCTAAGAATGCAGATAAATAGATTGCTCAAAAACCTAGCCACTCAAAATCAACTGACCAGACTCATTTAACAGAATAAAGGTGGTTTCATATAGTTAGCGAGTTTTGTTCAATCATCTCATTTTTCTGACAGATAAAATACCGCATTTTGACAAATATATGACCTCAAGGAGGGAATCTGGCTTTCAGAAGAATAAATGGAATCCTACTTATGAGGTCACCTGTATCAATGGGAATATCACATCTAAGTAGTATGTCAGTGTGAGATACCGTTAGCGGATTCGATCAAGAATCCTAATGACCTCATCCAACAAAAGCACCTTCAAGAGGACAGGAGATGACAGCATGCTTCAAACAAACAGTAAATCGTGGACCTTATGAAGGAGTCTGTCAAGATTTTGAGGTACCTAAATATCTTTTGTGTGGCCACAACATGTCATGTGCAAATTCAGAGTTTTGCTCATCGGTAATTAGGTGGTTATGCGTTTGTTAGTCATCAATGAGTTATTGTGTTAAACAGAAAACCGGCACAGATTGACTGTCATCTTAACCGACATCAGTTTATCGGTTTCACAACAAATAGGGGAACCACACGTCATTCATACTAGGACCGAGAATGAAACGGAGTAGAACGTGATGAAATAAATGAATGAATACAGTGACGAACATCTCGTCATCAAGCCGGTACATATCTAATGGTTAAAATATGAGTGAAACATGAAATACACAGCAAACATTGGTTAGTGAAATGTAAATCGTGGAAACACAAACGATTGGTTGTCTGTGCCCCACATCCCATCCAATGCTGTGTGACATAATCTAGAGCTCCATTGATTGACTTGGTCGGTTGATTCGTGTCACATGACTAAGGCAGATTGAGCATTCGTACGAAGCGTTTTTGATAGCACACTACCTTGGCTGAATTCAAGCGATGCCTCTGGATCGATACTAGCAGTCTATTGGGTACACGGTAAATGACATGGAACGACTCGCTCGGATTGATCACGTGCTCGGTGTCAATTAAGTGGGAAGCGATTGAGCTTCTGGCTGAAATGTCGAGTCTAATGATATTCCAGTAAGAAATACTCACGTATTGGCTCAGAAAGTTCACGTGTAACGCGCCCAGCATACCCCGCTGCAATTGAAAGAATAATCCTAAACACGTCAATTTAACAATGCATTAGGATTTTTCATGTAACGACGTCATCAAAAAACAGAAAATCTAAGAGCTTATATAACCACCGTCATCAACTGAGCCACGAAAATGCACTGGTGAAAAAATCATTCCATATATTTAAATTCTGAGACGACTCATTTGATAGTTTGAACTAGTTCATGAGGCAACAGTAAATAAGCAAGTCGTGTTTAATCATTCGATAACTTAATTTACTCTAAATGCCTCATTTCTCTAGAGGAACTATGTTAGAAACGGCAGCCAGAAGTGTCTGCTTCTATCAGCAGCGTTGTGATGGGCAAACCAAAAGACGCAGTAACAGAAATTATGCCATTAGGTCGGACAACTTCATAGCTGTTTTCTTGTTTTCAACATAGCCCCACCAGGTTCCAAAGTTGCCTGTCAATTCAACGGTGAAGTCGCGCCAACTGGTACCATCTTAAGGAACTAGGATTTATCAAACAAATTCGTCTTTCACGTCTAAGTAAACTAAGCCTTGTTTCCAACCCACCAGGTACCTATTGTTTGTTAAATGCAACCTTTAGTCGTGGGTTTTCTGCCTAATACAGTGCGAACGAAGTAGTATAATTCCTAAATCGGAATAAATATATACTGCACCTGTGCAGTACCGGATAACGTAAACATTGTTTCCCCTCAAATTTGTATTTCTTGTTTAAAAATCTTGAATGTGGATTAACAAGTTTCAAACAGGTTAACGATGCATACCAAATCAGTAGTCTGTTGTAAGGAGACATCCAATGTCAAAACAAGCGACAGCCAACTGCCTTTGTACGTTACTCAAGAGCTACTACACTTCGGATATGGCACGGGAATCAGATGGCTGGATCTCATCTAGCTTTCCGTTTTATAGACACTGTAGTTTAACCAGGGTAGTTTCCCAAACGCTTTATCCCACCAAAACCTGGTGCAGCTCCCATGGCTTTAATAACGGCAAAACGCGTAATACCGGTGAAATTTTGATGATTTTTGAGTAGTTTATCTGTCATTTGGATCAACGGGCTTATTATCAAGACTGGCTTAAAGGCCCAAATACAGATTACTTTTTGTCAGGTAAATCGGCACAGCCTTTGTCCTCGTATTGATGTGTTCCAGAAATTACCGCGGTTTAATCAGGTCCCATCTCCCCATTCAAGCACACTGGTGTGTAGAAGGTGGACGTCAAACACGGACGCCAAGTTGGTCCGTTCGTAAGCAACATGTAGTGGTTAACGGCCCTATGGAGTCTCTGGTGAACAGAACAAATTACTAATGTAAGCCAGGTACAAAGTCACAAGAATAAAATCCGAGTAAATCATGACTCACAATTCAAAATAGGAGATTCCGTAGTTCCGTTGAACCACCACACCAAGAAAATTTCTAACTTCCTGGTATTCCTGATCTCCGGTGATCGCAATATTAATCCACAAGTGTGAATAGATTAGTCCAGTGTTTGTAGTTAAAATGTTTGTTTACGTTTAGAGTTAGTAGCAGCCAATTATAGGCAACCGGCAGTCACAACAACAGCCACTCAGCAAAAGTCTCAAAGTCACGTTGGACTCAAGAAGCGGGCGGTAGCGGTTGTATTTCAGCAAAACAAACTTTTGTACATTGATGTGACTGATATTGATAGGGAAAAGGAAGATGATACTGAGCATGAAAAATAGCAGTCCACAAGTGCCACAAACACAAGTGAGAACAACTGGGAACATGGTTGCGTGAAGATTGCCGATAGTAGTCAGATGACCTTTCTAATGCCGTTTTGGCTGCCTTTATCCGGATATCATGTTGGTAGCACGTGCTCTTGTCGACTTCGGAATCAACTAATTTCTTTTTATGAAGAAGCGGCTCCTAAACGGAGGCGTTTCTAAGGCAAAATGCTGTATGAAGCATTATTTTGAGTCAGAATGCGAACGAGAATTGTTCGGCAATATCATACAGAATTCAGAAGAATGGCCCATCTTTGGACCTACAATTTTTTTACGGCAGATCAAGCCAGAAGACTAGTTACCAATAATATGTTATCATATTGCAAACTGTTAATGTAAGCCTACAACAAGGTAACGTTGATACAAACGCCTGCGTTCCCTCTCTCTTATCCAAAGATGTGGGTGCACTTGTGAACTCAATGGAACACCGCTTGCAGAACATAAAGTTCAGATTCTCAAGTAAGTTTAGTTATTTGCTTTTGAATTTTTTCGACTTCCTTGTCTCCGAAACATAGATAACACACATTCTTGTTTATCTATTTAAATTTAAAACGATGCCGGATTACTTTGACAGTTTTTGTCACAAGAATATTTGCCCATTTAACGTCCATTTGTATAGTTCAGTTAGCCACATACTGAGAAAACCATTTCTAAAATATGAATTACGTTTTAAAGTACGCGGGAAGTACAATATTTCATGCGGAAGTATGTGCTGCATGCATAAATGGGGAGCTGATAACTTGCACAACCGTCAAGAAGGTCCGTACAGATTCAGGTTTGCCAAATACAATAAACCTCAGCAGAGACACATCAAACACCGTTCAGCCAGGTTCTGATCTAACATTTTCACTTGCGAGCAATTGAAATTCCAACTTCGGTTTTGCACTTACCGGAATACCAGGTTGGATTATTTTAAATATCTTTGGAATATTTCCAAAACATGTGGCATCCAAAAGTACCTCCACGACCTATCTTTATGAAAACATAGGGTGCTCTTATGTCAACGGAAACATAAAGGCTAATGGATCATTCATATCAATGACGTGACATGGTTTTTGCAGGCTGAACGGAGACAGATCATCACTCGTAACTATGAATGTCCCGTAAAGGTCGGTTTGAACTTGGTCTTTGTTCAATGTGTTACCACATTTTTCGATATTTTAGTACACTGCAGAACCTGACAGAATTAGTGAAACAAAACGGCCACAGAACACAGAATTTCTTAAAAATTTTAGATTCTACAGGGCTCGAATCATTTGAGTTTCCTTATTTTAATATCGCCCTAAGTGACCGGACAGTCGTTTACCATGAAGTTAAAAAGAATCTCAGGATCAATGCATTCATTTAGGAGAATACGTGCCACCAAAAAATTTAAAAAAAAATAATATGGCACACACGAATTATCTACAGTTGGAGCAACATCAAGTCTTATTTAGCTTTCTTGAGCCAAAAGAGAGTTTACAAAATAGCACCAAATGTTGGTATTCGGTCTAAGTCTACCTTTTAGTGACAACAAGTAGGGATCAGCGGTAAAATAGACTGCAAAAGGTACACGAAAAAAGGAAAATACTACTGGGGGTTATGAAGAGATTCCAAAGGTGCTCGAGGCTACAGGAACTAGGATTTTAGCATCTTCTAAAAACTTTTTGATAACCAAATAGGAATGGCTGACATATGCTGAAAAAAGGGGCCAAAATCTCACTCGGGGAACTTTTCAGTTCATGGAAACTATGGTGGATCTTTGCCCACTAACAGAAATATATTGGATCCGTCAGTTAGATTATCGTATGACGGTCATTTTAAGAAGTAATTCTGAGTAAACCTCGTGGGTTCTAGATTTCAAGAATATTCTCTGATCAATAAACCAATGCTGTTGTTGTGGAGCTCAATGTAAACTGGTTTTCCGCAGAATTCACCATGGAGAATGATTGAACAAAAGAAGACTTCTGGGAGGAGCAAATTAAACGAAATGGCGAACTTTTGAACGGGCTGCTGGACGCGAGAGCTTACATTGTGAGAAATTCGAACGCTTCCCACACTGTCAGCAAACTATGAGTAGCTTCAAAGAGGATTGATTCTTACGACTAATAAACTTGGCATTTAGAATGCCATCACTATAGGGGCTATTCAACACGTGACTGCATGCTTTTGATCACGTGATTGAATGACAAATAACGCCAAACACCTTCTGAGCCCAAACTCATCAAGCTGCTGACGGAATCGTTCGACTTTTGTCTACCAGCCGGAAGGCAGTGAGTACGAATCTCTATGAAGACTCATGAGGTGCGTACCGATGATCGTTCCCAACAAGAGCAAAAGAAATGTACACTTCTTCTTGGCTTTTCAGCCCAGATCAACTTCACTTAAATGAGGAAGATTTCGTCTGCAATAAGAAATCAGCCACACCAACCTCGTTAATAGTACAAACTCTTGCAGCTTTTCCCGGAAGACCTATTTCAGATTTGATGAGCTTTGTGTATGTACAATCGAAATCTATTTTCTCACTTCCTGGAGATTGAGCGTGTTCAGTATTTAGCAGTAAAGTCACATTTATCACGGTCGTAGACGTATCAACAGTAGAAAGTAATCGATAGTTATTCTGCCAGATAATTCTATTATGAAACCTGTTTTGTTAGGAGAAAATGGCGTTCTGTCTGGCCTGTAGCATAACCAGGACGGCAAACACTTTGAAAGTCTCCCCTCTTTACCAAGCCCAGATAGTAGAAAAAGTGCTTTAGCCGCACGCACACACAGTAAGTTGTCGTTTTATTGGTTGAAAGACGCACTGCAAAAACATATGTCACGTCTGGCATAATTTCTTTCAATAAATTCGCTGGAACTGTGAGACCTTGGTGTCGACTAAACCTGTGTGGAAGCAAATCACAAACTTACCGTTTCAAGCTTGTAAATTATCGCGCCTATTCTATTAACCTCAGGCGCTAAAATTCCGGGTGTTATTGTACACCAATGGGCAAGTTTAATTTCTTTTACTGGGAGACCCAATTAAGTACTAAGTTAATCAACCATCTACAGTGAGATTGTAACTGCCTGCACGCTGATGTTCAAAACACGTGTTCTACATTAATTCGACAGTGGTAGGGCACTGTCCGAGTTATCACCGAATCTCTTAGTAGTCAACAAAAGTAGTTTGGCGCCGCCCACTATATTTTTATGTATTATTTACCCGCATTTTTTGCTTCAATTCCTATCCCAGATACTGAACCAACAAAGACATTTGTACTACACTGATTTCAAACTTGGCTGTTTGTGTGTGCTCTCCTTTTCAAATATTTGAGTACAAGTCCCTGAATAAAGTGGTGCTGCCCAAAACGTTTCTCTCCCTTTTGTTTCTAAACTTCAATTGTCACAGATGAAATGTGGTGACCGCAGCACGCCTGGTAAAACGTATAAGTGAATCTTGGCAAATCGTGTTACACATGTAAAAATTTGAAGATTAACTCACAAGGTAAAGGGATTATTTTAAATCGGTCAACGTTGGGAATAGTTTGATGCAGAGTATGACGTTTGCAATACAAAAAATACAAAAGTTAACGCTTGCAGCTAGTGGTTTTCAGGTTCTAAAGAACTATGGTCGGGAAGAATACACAGTTTTATTGGAGTAGGCGAACCTTGGGATCAGGGACACTGTGTTCTTGGCTCGACAATATACTTCCAGTACACGTGAATATATCGTTACCAAACGTTGAATTTTGCGTAGATGATGCTTTAAACTCAGGACGGACGGCTGTGTAGACTCCACGTTTAAAAGGCGTAGTTTTTCAAACGAGCACCGTTGTATCAAACCCAGGAAATTCGTGGTAAGCGTACCATATTCAACCAAGCACTAAAGTTAGTGTGATGACTACTGGTGTGAGGGTGATACTACTGTTGTGGGGCATGCGAGTAATATGTTTTCTCGTAAATCCACTTTGCGTCTCTCGAAAAGTGGAATCTATTACAGAATTTGTGGAGTCGCTCCGTAGCATTTACTTGCAATTGAGTAACAGTCAATGAATATCCAGGAAAGTTCAGGAAGGCGCGTTCAAGGAAAAGATGGATATTCAGTTTTGTAAACAAGATACATATGAGAGTTTCGCTCCCTTGTCCAATAGTCCGTAATTGTTCAGTTGGCATTTTCTACTAAATAACTCCGCATCAAAGGCCTTCATCCTTCAATTTCGTCCTGTAAGTAAAGTCAGTCTATGTCCAGAAGACGAGGACTATTGTGTAGGGCTTTTTGCAGTCTCGTCATCAGCTCAGAGGACGGATAATTCCACAAGTTGCGTGAGCCGTCAATCTGAGCACTCAAAACTCGGGGAGCCTGTCAGAATATGTGAAAACTTAGTGTGGGAAACGTGACTATCAGGGGCGCTACATTCGTTTGACTGTAGTGCGGACAAGCTGGCCGGACGGTTGTACTCAAACTACCAACGAAGACGCCGCGAGTTCGAAACCTCCTGGAATTTTTTAATATGCATACTGCTCATTTGCTTTTCAGCATAGATTAGCTCTTCTTCAAAAAAAAACTTCAACCTAAAATACCAAACGGTTGAAAGATCTGGACGCTATCTTTTTTGAAGCTACAAAACGGAGAGGTGTTTGAAGCCCATGCGGACAAACCCTAATGTTTCCATAATGTTGGAGCAGCATTGATTCAATTTGGAACGAAACGACATTTAGGCTTTAGTGAGTTTCAATCTGTATACATGAACTCAGAGAAATTAATAGTAAGCTCCCTATTTGGTCAGGTAAGAAAAGCTCCTTATAGATGTTATTCTGAGGTAACTGCAATCGAACTATCCTACAAGTAAGCTAGTCTGAAAGCTAAGTGAGACTTTGGTGAACAGGACGGAACTCAGCAGCGCAGTAACATTTCCCTGGAGCTGAGAAATTCATCAAGACAAGAAGACAAAAGCCCCATCACGAAGTGGTCCACGTAGTTCCAGCGAACTGGTTTATGAGGTATTTGGAGGTCTAAACAACAAATAAACTTTGATTTTTGATAGTAACACTTCGGGGGCAATCACTGTGAAATTCGGTCTTACTTTGTTCATTGCCAATGCAGAAATATCCATACTAGATTCGGTCCATCGGGAACACTACAGACCTCATAGTATTTTGCAACACCATTGTAACTGTGTTTTTCGTTTTATTGCCACCAGGAAAACGACCAGCAAAACACAAGCCTCAGAATCTAGGGTTAAAACGGTAAATGAACTGTCGCGTATCTTTTCCTCCTTCGTCGAAAAGGCACCGATTTTGAAAGCTCCTTGAGGAGCAGGCGAAGTTCAGTAGTTTACTTCATACTCCTTCGACACCAGTGTTAGACAACCTGATTGCTAACAAGCGGCAGATTTTGCAAAATACAGGCACCGTTTAAACAGCTTGGAATGCGCGGACACTTAGGTTTTCAAAGTTTATCTATTAATCTCCGTAGTGGAAGATGTTAACCACATGGTTTGACGATTTCACCTCAGTAGTGCAGCTTTCAAACGTTGGCAGGTGGTGTAACTCTATTACTACAATAAAATTCGTCGATTTCTAACTAAACTACTTTAAGAGAAAAGTGCCATATAACTGCTCCAGCGACCAACACATTTTCCGTCAGCACATCGAGCTAAGTAGTGCTATGACAAACAACCTCTTGAGCAGTGAAACCTCGGTCCATGTATCACTACCAAAGCACTCGATTCCTCCAAGCTATTTTGTTTCATTTCCACGAGCCCCTTGAAAATGAGTGAGGTTCTGGGGGGTTATCTTGTAGAAACGGACTTCAGAGTGCAACAAAGCTTGGATGAATATTCTATGTAGCTCATGTGGCTACTCGTATCTGAGAACAGTTAGGTCAGTTGAATCAAGTATTAGGCTGAGATTCGAAAGGTTAGCAGCTGCGCACGTGCTTCGCCACAGTATCTGTGTGTGTTTGTGTATCAGTGAGGGTGAAGAGTCTTAGATCAGCACACAGTAGGCATAGATGATAATTTTGCGAAAACAACCTGCGGCGATTCGCATGCAACTTTCGTGCTACCTAATTGAAAACAAGTAATTTAATGTATTGAAAACCATTGCTTCCTAAAGTGACCTTTTTGTTAAACTGATATTAAGGTTTTGATATGATCTGATAATGCATTATCAGTGGCACTCGTCAAACAGGAATATTCGCATAGGTTTGTTTTTTTTCTGCTCACGCGGAACAACCTGAAACCACTGTCTAACTATTTATCCGTGTTGGAAATCATCAAAAGGCTGCATCCCCTGAGTCTTAGACGCAACCGCAAACTGGAGGAAATCTGTTTCAGCCGACGAACATTCGCCAACGGCTGTCTGACCACGACCGATCAGCACCATGAAAAATCTCTGTCATGTGGTTTGACAGCTGTGATTTTACTCACACCAAATGCATTGAAATTACCATAATTTGTCACAAGTAGTTACCAGCCTCAAAACGAGACTGGGATTACTTAACTCATGACTGTCGACAGCTGGGTACAAGTCATCGGACCGAACCGCTAGGTGCATCTTGGTAACATCAAGTCAAACCTAGCCCGTCATACTAGCCCTCGATGGCATATTACACGTAGGAATTCAGAAATAGTTCCGCACTGGTGATTCAACTACCTTGGAATTTCAGACAAAGCTAAGTCGCTCAAAGTAATAGACAATTTGATCTTAAGCAGTGAAGTATATTGTATGAACTCTGATTGCAGCTAGAGGGATGATTAAAGGTATTATTTGTCCTATAGATGGAACCAGTGTAGTCTGAAGAGCGAAACAGCAGACTACTATCAACCTATAAGTAGATGTTTCCCACAAATTTGTTTTCCTGCCATGGTGGTCATCCAGATTGAAACGAAAATCTATGTAGGGTTGAATCCATTACAGTGTTATTTTACAATTTTCATCCACCAACACAGTGAGTACCATGCTGACCATGCGGTATTTTGAATTGGAGGAAACTGTGGGAACATGTCCACCTGATAAATCCCGGGAGTGGCGAAACGGGTGGTGAACCATCGGGCTTCAAGCGAGCAAGTAGTATTGCGTCAAAATATTTCGCTGAGTTCAACTACTCTGTCAATGATGCGTCTGAGGGATATCCTCCCGCCTATCCGAAATAAATCTCCATAGGAGGATGGCACCATGCACAACGCTTCCTGCAAGCTTGCCTATGCCGGTTTGTCCCGAAAATTGTCATCTTTGTCAACGTTTATGAATCCCGACTAAGGATTTATTGATCCAAGGACTTCCTTTCATTTTGAATGATGACAATAAAGAATTTGCCAGCGTATAAGCGAATGGGTTTATAGTCCTCATCACCATAGGATGAAGCACTATGCTGCTAACGCTGCCATGACTAGTCAGTTTGTTGTCTTCTTGGATAAAAAACGATTATCAGGCGATGGCGGTGTCTAACTACTGTCCTGATCTTCGAATCCACCTGTTACACTATCATACAGCTATTCTTTGTTTTTCACAGTTTTGGGGTTTGAAAAGCATGGCTGAAGATGGAAGGCGTAATAAGCGTGTAAGAACAAGAGTTCAAAAAACACCTTGCGATTTGTATCTTGTATCCACACAATTAAGGGGACAAAAAAGCAACGTATCGCATTGTCTGGCGGGACACAGAATTCATGAGATTACTGAGAAATATTCGACATCCAACGGTCAATTTCACCGTCTTTTAAGCTTCCTACGCCTTATTTAACCTAGAATGGACAATTCGCAATTCAACTAATACATATGGTCAAGAAAACCTCGATAATTATGTATGTCTGATGAGCCTCAAGAAATATAAAACCAGCTGTGGACATCTAAGAATTTTTAGCAACCTCAACTGTCTTTCATCGCTAGCATACTTAAAAACCTCAAATATTGTCCCAACTGAAACACAAACCGAGTTGTGTGCACCACTTGCAGTTGGTATTAAGCCTTTTTACGAACAAGCTTCACTACAAAAATCATGGTAATCTCGTGTATACGCCAACAATTTCATTCTTCTAAGTTCTCTGGTTTTAGTACAATGTCAGCGATATTCAGCAGAATAAATGATGCCTCACAGTCAAAAGCTGTCGTGGCAGATCAACAGGATGTTGATCAGACGTTGCAAGAAGTGTTAACCTTTTGACTTAATCGAGGATAAGCGTGAACGTTTCTTTGATCGGTTTATTCTAGCAGCATTTGATGAAATCATTCTCTTCACCGTTTCCATAAAAACTAATTTGCCGTTTTGTAGGTTTTCAAAATCTGATTAGTCTTCGTCAGCAATTTTTTCAAGACGCTTTTTGGTCAAATCGCTCTGTTTTTATTCGCTGGTCCCAAATATATTGGTAGCAGCCATGGCAAGCCAGGTTCAGTCGTCGCATCTTTGTTGAAAACTTACCGCTTTATTGGTAACCATATAAGTTTTCGCCCATCGGAAACTCGGATATTTCCTTCACTGATAAAGCCCTGCCAAATATTAGCATTATAGGAAGAAGTAGTACAGATCAAACAGATTGATAGAAATGTATTTTTAAGCTTATGTTAAGATCCCAGCGTTACCCGTCTTCGAGCAGCATTGTAGGAAGAATTAGTACAGAGCAGACCAAGGCAACATCCTCACAGATTGATAGAAATATATTTTTAAGCTTAGGTTAAGATCCCAGCGTTACCCGTCTTCGAGGAAACGTTCGATTTCCTAGATAAAGCGAACTTAAGATGCATTTAGGATATGCAGACTATTTTTATTTAATGGTTGATGATTACTCTGCGCTCCCTTTTTTTAAACAATCAAATACACTCTGTTTCTTTCAGTTTTCCCATTCGAGTCTTTTGCTTTGAAACTGTGACCGCGGATCATTTGTCTAGCAACAGGTTCACCTAATTAAACAGCCCGCACAAGTCCTGAATACGTTTTAACAGAGGGCGCCACAACAGACCGCATACATTATCCATCCGAATGTGTGTAAAAGCTTTCGACTCCGAAACATGACAGCGGTGAAAACTAGAGAAAGGAAGATGGGGCCACTCCGTTCTGTGGGTCCGAAATACCCCATCGTTTTTAATCCATTATCACGGTAGAAGGTCCAAAGTTTGCGGGCTGCGGCATATCAACAAAGAAGCGCTCACTAGATCACGAGGCAGAACTGCTGAAGAGACTGATAAAACCTGGAAAGATAAGACGATATGTAAACACACGACGTATATCCAACTAACTTCCATTACTTACGTATTTCTATGCCACTTCAAATGCTTAATGGCCGAAGTTTCACAGGGAACAGTTATGAAATTTAAGTGGGTTTTCAATAGAGCATGAACAATCGCGCTGATTGCTATATGATTGCATTCCTACTAAAGCGTGTCATCCCATCGTATAGACATAATGCATAGCAATAAGATTGCTTAAAACCCTTCTAGAACCCGCTTTTTTATGTGCTCATAAGGAGACTCAGCCCAAGAGTTTCCATAAACATTGTTTTAATTAAGTCCATATAGGTAAGAACTCTGGGACTGTACCTAAGCGATGTGCTCCAAGAAGAGCCAAACCGGTCGGGAATTGAACAGTAAGGCTAGTGTGGTAGGTTTTTATCTAGATTTCGTCTCAAACCCCAAGCGGTTAGAAAATGCTTTGCTATTCTGATTGCAGATTAACGTTACCAGTTCTGTGACTTGGATAACGACTGCTAATGCGATGCAAAAATTTTCTCTACCCTGTGGAACTTGTAGAATCCTTGCTCGTATGATTTTTTCAGCTTCTCTGAATGAAACTGTGTGAACACATTCTATTTTACCTATCAAGAACGTATCTGATTGAATGTTGCTGCTGTGACATCGTCAGTTTTAAGTACCCTGATATTGAAACAGTTTTTGCACTAATCCCAAATGATAAAGTATTCCTCCGTGACGTGCAAGGACCAAGTTGACATTCAGAATAAAGTCATCGTCTCTTTGATAGTGCATATTTCACATCTCACTATGTTCTAGTTCCTAAGTCACATTACATCTGACCATCGAAAACGTCTCTGATCTCTGTAGACGCTGGTACCCGCGCCGCTTACACTCCTTGATTAATGGAAAATTAGTTCCTGTCCCTGTAGTGCGGAAATTTTGTCTACCCTGTGAAACTTGTAGAATCCTTGCTCGTATGATTCTTCAGTTTTCTGAATGAAACTGTGGGAATACTTTCTATTTTACCTATTAAGAGGTATCTGATTGAATGTTGCTGCTGTAACATCGTCAGTTTTAAGTACCCTGATATTGAAACAGTTTTTGCACTAATCCCAAATGATAAAGTATTCCTCCGTGACGTGCAAGGACCAAGTTGACATTCAGAGAAACTGCTAATGCAGTGCGGAAATTTTGTCTACCCTGTGAAACTTGTAGAATCCTTGCTCGTATGATTCTTCAGTTTTCTGAATGAAACTGTGGGAATACTTTCTATTTTACCTATTAAGAGGTATCTGATTGAATGTTGCTGCTGTAACATCGTCAGTTTTAAGTACCCTGATATTGAAACAGTTTTTGCACTAATCCCAAATGATAATGTATTCCTCAGTGACGCGCAAGGACAAAGTTGACATTCAGAGTAAAGTCATCGTCTCTTTGATAGTGCATATTTCACATCTCACTATGTTCTAGTTCCTAAGTCTTATTACATCTGACCATCAAAAACTTTTCTTGTCTCTCTAGACCCTGGTACCCGCGCCGCTTACACTCCTTGATTAATGGAAAATTAGTTGTTGTCCCTGTGGAAATCCCTCAGATTGTTACGAATTTCCGTTTGGTCTCGCGGCTGACAGTATCTTGATGAGCCATTTTGTGATAGGTCCGCACCTGATTGTCCACTTGATACTCAACAGTCTATCTTCAATACCTTGCGCGACTACAATGTTATCAACTGCGTGCAGCTTCAAGGCACCTTGCAGTTCTTTGCACACAATGCTGACTTTATTTATTGTTCAAGCTCCTTACCTCCCGACGCACAATAACCCGGTGGTTTTAGCGAAACACTACACCAAACGTAGTCACTGCTCTCAATGCACAACTATCAACGAAGTGTTGAAGTTTTTTAGATCTTATCCCTTGTCTTCTAATTGCTTCTTACCTGGAGCAACAACACCACAGATGCACGACATCTGGATGAATAGAGCGTTTTTCAATCAGAATATCGCCGCAAATTTTAGTCACGTGCTCGAAATTGGCAGCTGGGTTACAAGGGGTTGCAGTTCCTCACGATGCCTCTTGGTTACTTTGCAAAGCATATGGTTTTATCAACATGCTCCGAATTTTTGGACCAAATTAGTCAACAAGTTCTAGGAAATCTGGGGAAATCAGGTCAGGTGAGATTGTGCTCTGCACGTCTGTCAACGTAAAAGAGCGGATATGTGGAATTTGTCATGTGCATTCGGCACATTAACAACGATGTCTCACTGCTTCAATGAGGTGATACTTCTTAGGTTTTAAAATTTCGCTCAGCTACTTCGACCCATATTGTGCGTTGATGGCTAAGGTTCTACCGTTTTTTGGTTTAAAAGATTCTCAAAAGCCACTCGATCGGGAGGTTTTGTCGAAAAGAACTTAACTGTTCTTTCGTGTGGTAATTTGTTCTTATAACGTTTTTACTAAAAAAACATTCTTAAAACCTGGGTGTGAGTATGAAAACATACAACTAGATTGTTTTATTGAGCAGCCCGCAGGTGCCAGTTGATGCTTGTCAGTTTTGGGCGGATATACCACAACTCTCAGTTGAACACTCGTGACACAATAGATCGAGAAATGTCGTCTTATACAGATTTACACCAAAGAGGTTAACGCTACCTATGAGTGGTCGAACATTGTAAGACGGGCAGTGAGAACCTGAGAGCCACCATAATCACCAACTTGTATTAACAGGATAATGATTGCTTATTTCCAGGCTACAAAACACGGTCACTTTACAAACTTTGCTGAAACAAAATAGCTTTGATTCCCGAAACTCTGCAAATTAAGCGTGTTGTTCAAAACACATTGAAATTTATGATCCGTCCTGTAAGGATTTCTTACTTTCATTTGCACATTAGAACCGACGTAAACAAAAATTACACGGATAAGCACAGAATAGCCTAATAGGTAGTTTTGAATTGCTGTTTAGCTAGGAATTATCCGGGTTGGAACAGAAGAAACACAACTATCCTGGCGATATTTCGTAAGGACTTGCTATGCTGCTGCGTAGTTCCATGAACGTCCAATCAAATGACTTTATGTTGACGAGAATGTCCAGTCGCGGCTACCAACTTTACGGAAGACAGTGCGTCAAGATGATTCAGCCAGTGCTTAATGCACCAAACTTCCGGAAGGTGAACCAGGACCCCGATACGGCCAGGGGTTCCTGTGTTTCATGTCTGTCAAAATGCCTCTATGCATGATTGCGATGTTGTAACGGAAGCATGCTAAACGTTCTGAATACTTGGTGATCTTCCGGAGCGAGATACTTCGTTGACATATTATCCACTTGTTGAAACGTGAGTTAACTGAATTGCAGATAAATCTCGCGTTTTTTGATGGTGTTCAAACTACTGTGCTACACATGACCGCCCCTTATCTCGATTGGTACGATATCTGAAGTACCGCAGTACTTTTTGACAACGTTACTAATTTATAAGGTTTTGGGAAACCGCTGCCTACTTTGGTATTCCTCAGCCAGCATCCATACAGTCTCCATACACTTGGCCATAAACGAGAAATTCAGCTAAAAGTCATTTGATTCTCCGGCAGCCCAGGGTGTAAACGAGTGTAGTTCGCTACTTGCCTGAAGAGTGGTGAAACTGATGAGTTGTTGAAATTTTCTCATTAAAATTACAAATGATACGTGTCAACAAAGCCATCTTGTGTACTTTTTGTGAGAGCAAACGCCTAAACTAGTCTTATCTTATCAAAAGAAAAGGCAGGGCTCCTTGCGTTCCGTTCAGAGTTGATTTCGTAGTAGTCTGGGGTAGATCTTGGTGAAGCAGGCCACGTTACATCTCGGCAGAGGTTGGGGCTGTTTGCTGAGAGATCAAATCGTATGCCCATGACACCTGACAGTGTCGGACGAGCTCAACTGAAAACCAGCAATTAACGTTACACGCTTTCTGTGTAATAGCTGTCTACCCCAGAAAGCATGCGACACCTAACAGTGTCGGACGAGCTCAACTGTAAACCAGCTACACGTTTGCTGTGTAATAGCTGTCTACCCCAGAAAGCAGCCAGTGACGTAGGTCAACATTTTTACCGCGCTTGTCGATTTGTCGAAATATAGGTAGCTCGAGTGTGCTTATTGTTGTTTGGTTAGGTGCTAGTTGAACTTTTCGCCGAGCTTGGCAACTCACTACCGCGCTTGTCGATTTGTCGGAATATAGGTAGCTCGAGTGTGCTTATTGTTGTTTGGTCAGGTGCTAGTTGAACTTTTCGCCGAGCTTGGCAACTCAACTGCGCACTGGCAATGTCTCCTCAACTTGGGACGAAACATTTGCAAACCAATTGCCAAGCTCGGCGAACAGATAAACTACTATCTCATCAACAAACGGTTTTTACTACATTCTTTGATATAATATCGAGTAAAAAGACCAAGTCAACCGGATGCCCAAACAGAAGGAATTTATTGTCATGAGACAATCATTTGCATTGTAATGTTGTGCAGAAAAAATGTCGCATTCTTGTCGCCAATGAAAGAGAAAATTAGCGAGCCCACCTGTTGAAAGATAAAATGTATTGTAAAATAAGATTTTAACAAACAAAATGGAAACAAGAGGCTGGGTCTATGGTGTCAATGAAAACACATTCAACCACCACTTAAGCTCATCTCGTTTTTAAAGATTGTGAAACTGAAACCAAAGAAACTGGAGTGTGAATTGGGTCAGACTTTTGTTATTTCGTAACCCACTTTGGCGGCCTCTTTGATATTAATAAGCTGTTGAAGTATTCTATGTGAGTAAAATCTTTTGACAAATAAATTGGATAACTTTGCAAACGAATTCGCATTACACTTTGCCGAAAATTTACTACTCGAATCTTCTGAGTAAAACTGAAATTGATTCTTATGAATGTTTACTGGGTGCCCACATGTAGCTACAAGAAACTGAACCAAACGAAGGAGTCAATGTTGTTTCTTATGTATGAAAATGTTATACAGTCATTTACTGCAATTCGTGAGAATGATCACCTTAGTGGTCACATTCTTCATTCGGTTTATTCCAAAACCGTGTGAATGATAAAACATCAGTTGAAATCTACACCATAAGCTACTTTAACCGGAAAAGACTATGAGAAACGTCATTAGTGTGAAGGACGATTTTGTGTTTGATGGACTCCGAAATATTCCCGCCTTTTTTTGAAAAGAAAGTGCCGATCTACAGAATTCATGTTCACTTCTGGTCTCATCGTTCGGTTCCCAAGACGGATGCTTATAACCTGGTTGAATGACCGACTGGTGATAGCGATGATTTTCGAACGACTAAATGAGACATTTGTTACAGATAACAACGAGATAGTGTCTCTTCTTTGGAGTGAACTACCAAAGAGGTGGCCGATGGCTGTTCAGTGTATTTACACCTTATTCGGTACCACTTCTCATGAAAACACTGCAACGATAAGTTACATAGTTCATTTATTGATGAAACTATCTGCTGGACCAGGACAAAAAAGAAACAGTTGTGAAGCAGATTTTTGGATGACTGTCCTAAATCCATCCTGTGAAAGAACCTCAGATCTACTTTTATCTACCCTTCCAATCAGTCCTAGTATTTCTTTTCATCTTTGCTGCACCAAAGAAATCCCACTTCATTAGACAGCCAGGACGGCCATAATTCAATTCATGCAAAAGAATCAAGCAAACTGAAGATGGTACGAACCAATGAACACAAATGGTATACAAGAAAACTAACCAAGAACCCAGTACAAACTAACAAATCGAGCAACTACCCTACTATTGCTGTGTATGGCCTGGCATTTCACCTTACTATGGTCAATAATCCCGATTACTTTTACGTTGAGTTTACAGTCATTCACACTGCGTGCAACTACGTCAATGGCGATGACGAAGGGATCCCTGCATAGCTTCCAAGTCCATCCATTTGGGCAGACCACAAAAAATTCAGTTTTAAAGACCTATTGATAGCCAGAACGATTATTCCAATAGGATCTCACCTGTAAACATGAATCTTACAAACATAGTTAGTTTGTGGATTTTGAACCTTCCCAAATCAAACCGTAATACGATAGCAAAGCACATACTTGTTACCAGGAGTGGCAGTCCACATCATATGCATCTGTATAAGGACCCATACAAAGGAATTTTTTGAAAATACGCTGAACTTTTTCGGCGCGTTGAAAGATATACAACGGTCAATCACATCGGTAAAAATCGCAAAAGAAGTCGGTGTGATTTAAGTCCGGATAAGCATTCAGAATTGAAGGATGAAAACAGCCTGTTCACTCTGTTGGAAATACATTCAGTCCGTCCTCTAGGGCTTTGTGTTGTGTGGGTACGAAAACGACTGCAAGCGAGATATGGCAGACGAAAGACGGCTAAACTTACAGTCAAAAAGTCACGGATAACCATTTTAGGATTGATATGTCTCTTGTAGTGTGTTTTCTGCATCCGCACTCGGAACAAAGCATCCGATTAAAAAAACACAAACCTTTCATTCAACATTTGCAGTTCGTCTGAACATTGTCGGTGATCACGGATCACACAAGTTCGCAATTTATTTTCCGTCTCGTTACGGATTTCACAGGAGCTTTTTGTCGCAATTTTCCTCGACTTGAAATTGTTTTTACCATTCTTTGGGTGGGCCAATCATAATGCAGTAAAGTGCATAAAGGTAAATAGATTTCGCTTAAGATATTTTATTGAAATACTAAGGAATCTAGTTCAGTAAATTTCCGAAACGAGAAAAAAAAGTTTGAACAAAACGTGATAACTTAAACCGCTGGATCAAGAATTGGAGATTTGACCAAAAGCGGTGAACTAATGATCGAAATTCCTTGATGGACCTAAACCTTCGGTGAATTGGTGGGATGAAGCGTAGTTAAACGGGTGATGATGGCGAAAAGCACTCATTTGCGAACAAATATGGTTCTGCGAGAGACTCACCTGGAAGTCAGCTAAATCACCCGTTTGTGTGTTTTGCGGATGAGTCTCTAGCAAAACCAACTTTGTTTGCAAATGAATGTATTTCGCCAATTTCGTGCAATTTGGTTTCAAGTGGGACATAAGATTGACGGAAACTCGGGCACCGCACCTGCCTGATGAGCCCCAAGAAGGTCTTAACTGGTCGTGGGCTGTCGACGAATTTCCAACAACCTTGTGAGTAGTGCATTGCGTGTACAGGTGACGGTCATCCTTTCAAAATGTAACACATTTGACTGGGTCGGACAAGACTCAAGCCGTAAGCAGAGGATGGGGTTTGAATAAAGCCTGATGCATTCCGGTGGAAGCGGCATCACAGATGTACATCTACTCCATCAAAACATTTAGCGATGAAATTTGTCGAAAATGTTCACAGCATTTTGGCAATCTGTTTGGTGAATAGTACAATATTCCTACCACCCTGCTAACAATAGTATATCCTACTGTAAAAACAAACAAACAATAAAATAATTGTTGAATTATTTTGAAAAACAATTCTTTCCGTAATTTTCTAATCATTTTCACTCTATGGTTTGACGAATTTTTAGATGAGGTATTCCCTGAGGTAAATCCACGGACATTGTTGAAGGAATGTCTAATCACATGACAGTTCCCGTAATCTCTGAGACTAAATATGCACACGTTTTTTTGTTGCGGCACTGGAGTGTGTTTATTGGGTGACTATCCTGTTACTGTGCCCTACTGTAATTTCGCTGAAGAGCCTTGCTCGAATTTGATGAACTTTTTGGACAGAGTACATCACAATCATTGTTGGGAGAATTTCAGCCTGATAGTCGCTTTATGACTACGAATGGTCCCTTTTCTAAGATAAACATATCTATTATTAAACTGGCGCCAAACGGTATAATCTAGAGAATAATTTACATTCGGGTACTTTAATTGCTGTTTTACCAAGGGTATTGGATATTTTTCGAAACTGTTGTATAAATATTCAAAAAGATGACCAGAATTTCGGGGTACCACTTACTGTTTTTCTTTATTGAATACCTCGTGCTCGGCAGCTCCATATTAAACTTCTTCATATTGTTCACCAAATCTTTTAGTTTGTTAATCATTGCGTCGGCTTCCTTATCTGTGGTAATAGAAAACCATGAGGAATGGTTACTGGGGAGGGTTTTGATTTATTGGAAAAAAGCATCTGATGTACAACGGTGGTGCAAATTTATACACTTATTGGATCAACAAAGGCATTTATCCTCGCTTATTAGAGACTACTATGACAAATTGAGCGCTATTGATAAAAATAGTGGTAGCTGAGGTAGCATGGGTTATTGTTGACCTAATCACTGATTTGAGCAATGTGATTGCGAACGTTTCATCACCGACCGAGTTGACATCATCCGTACACTGTTGGGGATCCTGAGGGAGTAAGCAATAGTTCGATGTTAAATCAACCTAAACAACTGTGAGAAAGACCAATCGTGTCACAAATTCATAATTGGAAACGCAAAAATCTTGACGAATAGAAACATGAAACACAAAAAGGGGTTTCTGGAAGCATAGTACTGCATGAAGAATTATATCAATCGATAGATTTGAGTAGAACCATTTTACGCATTATTACGAGCACAAGCCTAATAGCTCAACCTAACTACTCAAAGGGAGCCGAATGTCGAATCTAAAAAGACCAAAAAATAAACGTGGTCATCAACCAATCAGGACAGAAGTTAACAGACCAGCCAACGGAACCATCCGATCGAACAAACCACTGGGATCGAAGGTCAGTCCCGGCTAGCAACACACACACAAACTACTTAACCACTCCCCATCGATCCGATGCGCTAATTGTATACATGATTTGCCTCTTTTGGTGACAAAAAGCTTCTCTAGAGCTAACAGAAACCCATGATAAAATATTGAGGAACTTTAGGGTGACTGATCATTTGCCATCAATTTTCATTCAGATTTCCGGATGTGGTGACTGAATCGATATATTTTTGTTGTCTCCGTAGCCTCCGTTGTGCGCCATCCGTCTTCAGTTTACAAATTTTCATTCATCTATCCTAACACAGTTCCATGACTGTAAAACAGTTGACTCCCAATCGGCGTCATTTTCTTGGAAGAATATAACATCCTCTACACCAGATTTAAAATTAGGCTTACCAGAAGCAACATCAAGAAGCAGAAAGACAGTCAGGTTGGGTGGCTTGGTTTCCAATGCAAGCTGTAGCGATATCACGGGGGAATAGGATGTTGTTTGAGAACATTCAGGGTCGGGGCGAATGGGCTTCGATGCAGAGATACGAGCCATCAAATATCATCACTACCGGAGTACACCACACCAATGAGCATCGTAAGCATCCTAACAACGTTGTCGTACAAAATACGTCCATTACAACTAGAACCATACTTACCGTCATCGTTCAGGGCACATCCAGTAGGTTGTTTCATTTGGAACACATCCGCTGCCAATTTGTAAGCCTGCAGTTTGCCAAACTCAAGAACGGGCCATGCAGCTGCTGGCGTGCCGCCTTTAAAAAATTGAATTCTTATTAGTAGGGATGTCGCCTTTACGTCAGTACACAACAGTTTCTCTAAGAGGTGTCATCTGGATAATTACAAATACTATAATATAGTATGTTTTTAAGTTGATTTTCAGAGATACATTCTACTACCCTATCAAACGCAAGTGGAGCTCGTGAGCTTACCGTGTCACTGACTATATTCATCCACGTCGATTTTACGTACAGCCCCAAACCTGTTACCATGGTGATAGACCCCTGGTACTTTGTAAGCAACCGCAGTACTTCTTCCGACGAAAACGGACTTTTTCGTTGTCACTTTTTGAAAAGTAGTTTTTGTCCCTTATCTGCTTTTTTGTTAGAAATTGTGTTTTCAATAATTACGTCAATGGCTTAGACTTAACTGACAGGCGAACACAAATGTGAGGTATGATTCTCGTCCTTTTAGCAGCCGGATCTTCATGATGCGCAGGACGGGGTGAATTCTGTATGAATTCTGGTCGTTCCAAAGACTAAACCACTTTCGTTGACTGTCCCTCTTGATTTGTAATCACATAGCACAGAGGTCCGACTTGTTCTATCTAGAAAAGCACCTTCCATCCCTACACTTTCTCATTTATTAAAACCGAGGCGCACAGCGAGTCATATTTGCTCGAGCGCGAACCCATGGAGCTTCCTTGGGTCCCTACCTCAAAACATGCACGCTACCCATATTTGTCGAATACCTGGTTCTCAGTGATTGTCTTTTCACTGTTGGCACTGTTACTAGCTTGTTATACTTAGCTATGTTTCTCGGTCATTTTTATTCTTTTTCTGTGCTGGTCATTTCAGGTGTAAGGTTTTTTGGACTTCTGCCTTATACGCGACGCCTAGGTGCACTCACACGGACGTTCATTCCGCGTCGTAGAGACTTAAAGGCGATCATGAAAACCAGTTCCCATTATTGCTTTTTGACTCAACATAATTATAGCATATATAATTAGGCTTGAGTTACTTTTTAGACGAGGTAAGTTGTAACTACTACCGTTGAATGTATTCCTCTATGAATTGTTCAACTTTTGACCTGAAAACCTTGAACCTAACCGGAAAACTGGTTCAAATAAGCTATTTGTGTCCTCTCAAAAAACACACCACCTGTTACGTTATACATCAGTTTGATTTGACTTCCCACGGATCAACCATAAATAAAAGCTAAATGATCCGGAGGACGCTACAAACACTTGATCACTATCAAGACGGTCGGTAGTGACAAGCTCTTTAATGTTAAATTCGTTTGATGTTTCGTGATTCAGGCAATCTGTTCACCAACAAGGTCTACCAGTGAAATGACAACTAGAAACTTCCTTACCTCAGACAACCCGAAATATTGCAGCGTAATCAAGTTGCCCGAACTTAAGGGGTTAAGAATTATCAGACTTTTTAAACGAGCATAGTTACGTTCTTCCGAAAGGGTAAACAGTAAAATAAGACAAAATTCAAAAACGGAACTCCACAGGTACTTGCGTACCAAAGTGCAAAAGAATAGTCTTAGCGAACTGGTTTAACTAACTGCCTACTGACTGCGCTGGCGTTGACGGACTTTAGCATCACTCTACTTTCAAGAAAAACAAATGCGGACACCGAAAGGCTCTGCACACAGTCCAATCGGGCAATATCCATCAGTATGCAGAAGCGTTTCAAGTATGCCGGACGTTGAGCCATTCTTTTCACTGGCTGGGAAGGTGATATCGCTTATTTCCGAGCACCCTAGAATGTGGTAATGTGAAGGTTACCCCTCCGCCCTGCTCAGCGTTTCGATAACCTCTCCACAAACGACCATCTGAGGCATCCGACAAAAATACTTGCTTTGATTAGTCTGACTCTACCTGTTGTTTTTCCAATTTTCCACAAACCCGTCACAGTTTTATCACGCCGTCCACATTTGCTAGGCTCGACTTGTCTAGAGTAATATATATCTATCTGTGTTGTTTGTTTTATCTGACATTTCAGGGACTAAAAACCACCACTTTTGTCAAGAACAGTTCATTCTGTGAATTCCTATCCACAGAATGACCGATGCACAATCTAACTAGCAGAAGTGTTTGTCCCGTTGGTGTTTAGGATAAAAAGTGTTCTGGAACTAGATTTACATTCATAATCCTGTTCAATCTGACACAACCGCATCCAATTGTATTAGAATTTTGTTGGTATGAAGTACGGTTAAGAATACCAAGTATGGTTTAAAAATTGGATATTTTGCTACTTGCATTGATATACGAAACCTATGCTTACCACAGTTAATCTAAAGAATTATACAATGACAAACTTACTTTTGCAAAGTTCCTCCAATTTGTCAAACTGGCCAACGATTGCGGTTTGCGTATTCTTTACGCTTGTTACACTAGCGGTAAAAGCGTCTGATTCATCTAAATAAAGACAATACATAAATGGCATTAACTATAGATGGTTACAGAATGACAGCTTACATTACTCGAACCACAAAAGTGCAAGTACTGACAATCTCATTGTTTATCTTGAGTGGATAGGTCTCTCTTTGCAATATTATTGATAGCAGCTATTAAGTTTCACTTTAAAAAACATCCTGCCCCGATGAACCTGCGGTCAGAGCTAAATCGTTTCTTTACAAGGTTTCAGAAAAGAAAAACCAATCACTGCCTCAAATGGATGCTCATGCAACAAGCCTTTCTGTGCTCTTGATAGTCGCCTAAGATAAGTTTATAAGAGGGTTCCTAAACACTTCTAACTGATACATTTAGCTGTGATGAGAACCTGTTCAGTATGCAGACACCGCATTCACAAACCAAGTTGCCAATCTGATTGATCATCTAGCATTTTACACACGCTTACTACGCGCAATCTGCAAACTTACTCAAAATTTAATATTTCCGTGATACTTTTCAGAATAAAAACATCTGATAACTGACTAAAACGGTTGAAAGTCAATCCCTCGTCTCTCTAAGACCCCTTCAGCATCGCAAACACATAGTGGAAGAAATACCTGAATACCGAGCTAAAAATCACCGTGTCGCGCGAGCCATTAGAAACACATACGGCGTTATAGCATGACCATACTGTGAGTTCAAATGTTCGTATATTCTGCCGTTTTTAACGGTCTTTTTGTTCTGGCGAAATTATTCTCGTGAATCCACACCAAAAAAGGACATGTAAACACTTACAATTCAGGTCATTTGACAGGAAGGTAAACACGGCCAGCACAGAGTTCATGGTTTCCGTGAATACTTTGTGGGAGTGTGTCACGTGGGAATGATGGATCAGAGTCGGAACTGAGTCTGTTGTAAAACAAATACATTACACATTTTAGATATCCATTTATAAAAGAGTTTGTTTCATTTCAAAGCAAGTTTTAGCGTGTTACAATGGAATATCGACTGGAGTCGCATTGCACAATAACTATTCAGCTGCTGTAAAGGTGGCCTTGTCCTAAAAATGCCATCGTTAGATCCATAGCCGATCCATTTTAAGAACGACCGGAAACTCTACAAGCTTTTTTGATGTTTCACTCATCCTAGCATTGTGCGTTCACTTGAATTGGACCTAGTTATTTCGAAAAATCCATCCTTCAGATGGCAAATTTTTAGACGTCACATTTACCCTCAACACAATATAGCTCAAATTAAAATCACAATCTGTACGTGATCGAAGGTCACCAAAACAATGTACATGAAGTGATTCACTAGGCGTTTTGCTTTATTAGCCTCACCACATATTCAAGCAGACGGTGAATGATCCATTTACTTGTACTTTTTCCTAGAAGAGCAGAATGACATCTGATAGTCTACTTTCTTCAGCCTACTCACAGAAAGTCTACGTTAGAAGTGTTTCTTTAAAGTAAGGGGCAGCCTGTTGCCTGATTATGACTCGTATTAATATACTCCTTGGGCGAGATGGCCCGTTAAAGTAAGGGCCTGTTGCCTGATTATGACTCGTATTAATATACTCCTTGGGCGAGATGGCCCGAGTGATTAGAGCGCGAATTTACTGACCGACCGGTTCGTGGTTTGAATCCGACCTCCGCCACTCGACTTCTCCTGTCTAGGCTTGGGCAACCTGGCAGTATCCTAGCCCTCAAGCTTCCTTCGAATGGCGTGGCAGCTAGACACCGGAAGGGTGCTACAGCTGAACGCTTTCTTTTCTTCTTACTCCTTTTTATTCTGTACCCCAACATAATATTTTTTTCTAGAGGTAAGGTCAGACTGATACTTACGCAGGTGCGTGCATTTTACAGCATGAAGGCTACATGAAAATATACTATGAAAATATACTGCGATATCTCGAATATCGTGCCAACTGAATCATGAGGCGGCCTGTGTGCAGCACATTCAGCTGGAGGACATCATAAACGAGAGATTCAATTGAGTCGCGCGAGCCATTAGAAACACATACGGCGTTATAGCATGACCATACTGTGAGTTCAAATGTTCGTATATTCTGCCGTTTTTAACGGTCTTTTTGTTCTGGCGAAATTATTCTCGTGAATCCACACCAAAAAAGGACATGTAAACACTTACAATTCAGGTCATTTGACAGGAAGGTAAACACGGCCAGCACAGAGTTCATGGTTTCCGTGAATACTTTGTGGGAGTGTGTCACGTGGGAATGATGGATCAGAGTCGGAACTGAGTCTGTTGTAAAACAAATACATTACACATTTTAGATATCCATTTATAAAAGAGTTTGTTTCATTTCAAAGCAAGTTTTAGCGTGTTACAATGGAATATCGACTGGAGTCGCATTGCACAATAACTATTCAGCTGCTGTAAAGGTGGCCTTGTCCTAAAAATGCCATCGTTAGATCCATAGCCGATCCATTTTAAGAACGACCGGAAACTCTACAAGCTTTTTTGATGTTTCACTCATCCTAGCATTGTGCGTTCACTTGAATTGGACCTAGTTATTTCGAAAAATCCATCCTTCAGATGGCAAATTTTTAGACGTCACATTTACCCTCAACACAATATAGCTCAAATTAAAATCACAATCTGTACGTGATCGAAGGTCACCAAAACAATGTACATGAAGTGATTCACTAGGCGTTTTGCTTTATTAGCCTCACCACATATTCAAGCAGACGGTGAATGATCCATTTACTTGTACTTTTTCCTAGAAGAGCAGAATGACATCTGATAGTCTACTTTCTTCAGCCTACTCACAGAAAGTCTACGTTAGAAGTGTTTCTTTAAAGTAAGGGGCAGCCTGTTGCCTGATTATGACTCGTATTAATATACTCCTTGGGCGAGATGGCCCGAGTGATTAGAGCGCGAATTTACTGACCGGAAGGTTCGTGGTTTGAATCCGACCTCCGCCACTCGACTTCTCCTGTCTAGGCTTGGGCAACCTGGCAGTATCCTAGCCCTCAAGCTTCCTTCGAATGGCGTGGCAGCTAGACACCGGAAGGGTGCTACAGCTGAACGCTTTCTTTTCTTCTTACTCCTTTTTATTCTGTACCCCAACATAATATTTTTTTCTAGAGGTAAGGTCAGACTGATACTTACGCAGGTGCGTGCATTTTACAGCATGAAGGCTACATGAAAATATACTATGAAAATATACTGCGATATCTCGAATATCGTGCCAACTGAATCATGAGGCGGCCTGTGTGCAGCACATTCAGCTGGAGGACATCATAAACGAGAGATTCAATTGAGTTTCCCGTGAAGGCCAAATTGATTTGCAAAGGAGTGCACTTCTCGAAAACAGTGCAATTTGGGTACAAGTTGATCATAAGGTTGACGGAAACTCGTGGACTGCGCCTACCTGATGAGCCCCAAGAAGGGCGAAACCGGTCGTGGGCTGTCAAAGAGTTTTCAGCAACCTTGTGAGGTGTTTCCTTCATTAATTAATTCTCTTTAGAAAGATTTGAACTGAGGCTTACGATGATTGCAGTTTTTTCTTGACCAAATGAGCACTATTTGTTCGGACGCTCCATCACTCATGGGAAGTGCTTCAAGACCAAATGTTGGTAGGTGCTGTCTTTTCGTGGGCCTATAAATAGTTTACCTATTTAGGTTGATCATGATCTGTGTACACAATCCAGCACTATTCTAGCTTCCCAAAAAGACCAGTCGGAATCTAAATAAAAGCTTCTTACGCTTAAACTGTCTTACAAGTTTGTAATACTGCATTTTCGAACTCACTTACACACCAAACTAATATTGGGGACGCATGACTTGGCAAGGTAAGTTCTACGTAATTCTCTGTCAAACTGAGCCATCCTATTCGGTTAACCACACGTAAAGCATTTGATATGACATAATAATGGGTAGCACAAACTCTTAAAGTAGTAGAAAACAACACTATGAGTCCTCTGTCTTCAAAAAGAATAAAGGAATCAGTGTGAAATAGCTCCTTCTGTTTGAAAGCTTATCGAGTTTGTCGTTCGATCCATCGCAACTCACGTTAAAATAAATCGGTGCCTATAGAACTTAGGTATATATATAATTAACGCCAGATATTGTGTTTGATCATAAACCGAGCACAAGACTTCATCTCATTTACACAGATATGTTATTGTCAGTCGGAAATTCCAGCTTCCTCGAGTCTCCAGGCCCATCCGTAATACCATCCAAATTGTGGATTCGTTACCAGAGGAGTCGCTTGTCGGTGGATGTTCTTGACATCTTGTATAATGCTCGCATCCATAAACAGCATGCGTAGCTATCCCTTCGCACACATATTTGATTGTTCAGTTAACAGCCCCTCACTTGATCACGAGACTAGCCAAAAACACGTCACACAAATGTGACTCATCCAACATTGACTGTCTAGTAAGCGTAACAACAACTCATGTGCTGACAATCCCACGTACACGCTAATGTACCTACATATAGGAATATCAAACACAGCTAACACACAGAGAGAGAGAGAGACTGGCGCGGACGCAGGAGCAAAAAGTCAACCGCACTCCACAAGTCAAAGGACACTGCACTGCGGAGAAAACAGGTTCCCGGCGTCCGGACTTTCACCAAGGGACTCTCACAAACGATAGTTTACCCTGTTGACTTGCTACACATTTCACATTGCATTTATTTTTATATGTGTTGCAACTCACGCCTGTCAACCATAGTAAAAACTTTTATTAGTGCAGATACCTTCGGAATTCTAGTGTGACTACCATAACCAGTGCACTTATACATGTACCCGGCCATTTCCGCCTTCCGAGACAATCAGATACATTGTTCGACCTCCTGATATTTTAGTTCTGCTAAACAGAAGCAGCAAATGAACACCACTCATAGTCGATCACCAGGTATCTCGTATTTTAAAAATATTGAACGCTTAAACTACTACCTTACCTGCAAATGTCCAGCTTATCAATAGTTTTGTGTCACAAAAGATTTATCTTTCCTTTGTAAATCACAAGCCAAAATGTTGCGCATACAAGTGAGTTTGAGACGGTGTTTTTACTTGTTTACGTATTCATTCTTTTTCTTGAAAGAGACAACGGCCTGTGACCATGGCTGACCCCAGTTTCTACCGGTTTATCCACTGCACATTCATGTTCCTCACGATCATCTCGCCTATGAACACCTCAAGTCTAGGAATGTCGCTTGACTCAATGATCAAAAAAATCAAATTTCACCAAGTTCATTGGAATCAGTACATTCTGCTGAATAGCTCCTTTCGGTTTCACACTCCACAACAAGTGACTCGCACACACGAATTTCAAATTGAACAGATCCGATTGAATTTTGAGCTCTGTCGACTCTATACTTGCTCAGTGACCCGAGAGTACATGTTGTACTTTCTGAGTCTGGTAAGGTGCAAATTTGTGGTCCACTAACTGCAATTTTCTGGGTAAGATCGAATTACGAAACGGTACATGATTGCCAAATAAATTCCTCTTCTATCCGAAATCACAAACAAATGTTTCAGGCAACTTTGGACAGAGCTAGTGTCACACGAGAGAACAATGCCCCCATTTTGAGGGTGAGCATCACAACAGAAGCCAAAGGGTAATAAACATTATATCTGCATTACCTGAGCATCTTTGGCCTTCGTCCACCACGGTTTTGATTTTGCCTGTCAGATCAGTCAGCAATATCTTGAGCTGCTCAGCCACGGCCTCACGATAATCTGCATTAGAAAGTTGAAGAATCCTTTTTTAGATTTCTCAAAAATTCAAAAATTCATTCTCTGCATAAAAATGAGCGTAACAAACCAAAGGCTTTCTGCTGTTGAGGCGAAAACCCACCAAAAACGATTGCTCTCGGGATTCAGCAGTCTCACTACAAATGATTCATTCCCGGTTCATCGAATCCTTGTCAACTTGATCTCGAGTAGATAAAACCTGGAAATTTATTTGAGACGTAGGTGACCTAGCATTGGTTTGCCCTAAATAGCCTTTTCAGATCCGTTAGAGTCCCTTCAGAGTATTCAGGCGATGAAAACCAAAGTCCATACAACTGTGTAAACTTTTGAGTATATGCAGACCATATGAAAACCTAGGGTTTATACTGTTGATGACAGTTAGAACGTAATTCAATTAAGTTTTCTTTTCATTGAGTATCCTAAAACGCTTTTTACTCTGTGGACTTTACCTCAAAAGTTGAAAAAATGGCTGAGTAAGTTGTGAATACCATGTAGAGACGTAATAACGTAGATAAGCGGTGAACCAAACCTCAAAGTGTTCAATGTCTGTATCACCTTACATGAGGAGTACTTTGCCAAAAAAGCAGCAATTTGAATGGACAGAATACCTTATTCACAGGGCTACTCAAAAGTCTTGGGCAGCCCACGGACGGTTTCGTCCTTCGTGGGGCTCATCAGGTAGAGT
>NW_008751933.1:357897-394265 GCF_000715545.1 Opisthorchis viverrini
TGAGCATCACAACAGAAGCCAAAGGGTAATAAACATTATATCTGCATTACCTGAGCATCTTTGGCCTTCGTCCACCACGGTTTTGATTTTGCCTGTCAGATCAGTCAGCAATATCTTGAGCTGCTCAGCCACGGCCTCACGATAATCTGCATTAGAAAGTTGAAAAATCCCTTTTTAGATTTTTCAAAAATTTAAAACTTTATTCTCTGCATAAAAAATGAGCGTAACAAACCAAAGGCTTTCTGCTGTTGAGGCGAAAACCCACCAAAAACGATTGCTCTCGGGATTCAGCAGTCTCACTACAAATGATTCATTCCCGGTTCATCGAATCCTTGTCAACTTGATCTCGAGTAGATAAAACCTGGAAATTTATTTGAGACGTAGGTGACCTAGCATTGGTTTGCCCTAAATAGCCTTTTCAGATCCGTTAGAGTCCCTTCAGAGTATTCAGGCGATGAAAACCAAAGTCCATACAACTGTGTAAACTTTTGAGTATATGCAGACCATATGAAAACCTAGGGTTTATACTGTTGATGACAGTTAGAACGTAATTCAATTAAGTTTTCTTTTCATTGAGTATCCTAAAACGCTTTTTACTCTGTGGACTTTACCTCAAAAGTTGAAAAAATGGCTGAGTAAGTTGTGAATACCATGTAGAGACGTAATAACGTAGATAAGCGGTGAACCAAACCTCAAAGTGTTCAATGTCTGTATCACCTTACATGAGGAGTACTTTGCCAAAAAAGCAGCAATTTGAATGGACAGAATACCTTATTCACAGGGCTACTCAAAAGTCTTGGGCAGCCCACGGACGGTTTCGTCCTTCGTGGGGCTCATCAGGTAGAGTTTCCTTCAAACATATTTTCCACTTGATTTCCGAATTGCACGAAATTCGACGTGTACACTCATCCGCACACTAATTTGGTTTTGACGAAAGACTCACCTAAAAATCAGCCAATTTTTTTTCATTTAACATATTTTTATTCAACCAAACATGCTGTACCCAGATACTTCATGTTTCAGTTGTGAGAAGAGCCCAGAGAAGGGCAAAACCGGCAGTGTATTACTCCTCTACGTACCAAATGAAGCATCAAGCGGCCTGGTGAAACACACTCCCTTGAGTAGGAACATCACAGATTCAGATGACTGTTGGACTTCGCCTCTTACAAATGGTATGCGCAGCCAAACAACTTGGCATCTATTCCGATCTTTTAGTCTCTTACGTTCGCACCGTCTTACATCCCATGTGGTCATATGCTAGACAGATAATTGACGAAATCATTGTGCGTAAAACTGCCTGTAAGATTACAGAAATCCGGAATAATACTTCGCGGTGTGAACCGATTTGCATGTTGGATAACTTTTCAATGCAAGATTATCAGATTTGTATACCCAAGATACTTATTTTATAGACGGAGACACCTACCTTTAGTTTCTTCCAGGGTGGCTGCAATCTTCACGTAGAGCTTAAATGCTTCCTCTAGCAATCCAAAAGCGGTGATAAGTTCCTCGTTCTTCCTCGGTACCACAGGAACGTCTGCCTCTGAATTAGGACGCAAAAAATAATAATAATAATAATGGTGATTTGTCACCTATATAAATCTCACACAAAGATTTTCGTGGACAAATGATTAGGTTCTAAGGGTGAGAGTGAGAGTGAAGGAGTGTCCAAAGTGGCTGGATACAAGTTGGGTAGCAGGCAAGTTTTCCGCGATCGCTAACAATGTGAATACCCGGACAAAGCCCACAATTTCCACGAAAGAACTCCACGTCTAATTGACAGCTAGAGATAACCCAATAGAGCTTTGTACTCTATCAGAACTCGCAGCCCAAGGCGTGATAGAACCAATAACGTTGATCCATTCCTCTCGCGAAATTGCAACGCACATGGGCGACCTCAGTTTTGGGTTGGTTTTAACTGAACAAGAAAACTCATAATCTTGAGCTTTATCGTACTCTAAGATAAAAATTATTGTATATTAAAGGGACCAACCGAAGCCGCCAAATAATATATATAATGTAGAACCATAGGTTTCAGTTGTGTCTTAATGAACTGGAGTTGCTTGCATACCCGAAAAATAAGCTAATGAGAAAACAGTTTTGCGTCCAAGACTGTAAGACGTAAATTCGGACGCCGAAGTAATTATCCTTGGTACTGGTCCCCAGTTGCCTTGAAGGTGTATGAGGTCTAAATACTTCATCAATGAAAGGTCGTCAATTGCTCAGTCACGTGAAAAATACTTGGAACCGATTGGGTAGTCTCTAGGGGCTGCCAAAAATCCACAAGGCAGGCCAATAGTGACTCGCCACCACATGAACTGCCTAGATTCTCAGCCGGTATACTAATACCGCTCACGGGGAAATCAATCACCTTCATTAGGAATCCGTACGACTTTGCCAGCTAGGCCGCAGGGCTTCCTTAGGAAATGGACAAAGTCCTCGTGATTTTTGACGTAATTCCAGTGTGCACAAACATCCCTAGGGCAGATGCTCTGGAAGTAACTAAGAGGTTGTTACTGGCAGACACGACGCTCGGGGAACGGCACAGCTCTCGGTGGATGAAATAGTTGAGGGCATAAGAGTGTGTTTGAATCTTGATCAGTTTGTTTTTGACACAACTGTTTACTCACAAGAACAAGGTCTTGCAATGGGATCTCCAATATCCCAAGTTTTAGCTAATATTTACATGGAGGACTTTGAACAAATAGCCTTGACCGGATATCATTGTCCATACAAAGTTTTTTGGCGTTAAGTTGACGACACCTTTGTTGTGATCAAACGAGATAACGTGAACAACTTCCATGATTATCTGAATGGTTTAAACCCACACATTAAATTTAGCATAGAAATAGAGTCCACCTAGGGCACATTATCCTTTCTGGACTGTATAACACGTAAGGTTGGTGGGAAACTGAAAACAACTATCTACCAAAAACCAACAGACACAGGAACCGTCTTAAGCTATTCATCAGCACACCCAAAGTCCATGTACGCCAGTATTGTCTCATCGATATTTCGTCGAGTTAGAGCGCTGTGCACAAAAGAGATCGACCGGATGGCAGCTCAAATCGAGATCGCCAGCAAACTGCAAGACATAGGATACCCAGCGAGTTTAATTAAGCGTCAACTAAGAAAGATCTTGGCTCCAGTATCTAGACCCAGTAAGGAATGGGTTGGCACAGCAATCATTCCAAATAAGACAGGAGCGTCTCAGGTTAATCGAAGACTGTTGAACTTAGCCAACATTCGAGTAACTTTTCAGAAGGGAAAAAGGCTACGCTTAGTTTTGGCGCAATTGAAAGTTCCCCTGTCGCTTGAAAAGATTAGGGACTATGTGTATAAAATTAATTGCAACGATTGCACTAATGTTTACATAGGACAAACTGCCAGGGAATTGCACACCAGAATTCGTGAGCATAAAATAAGGATTAGCAAACCACCGAGGAATGCAGAAGAATACCAAACGCTGGTCAAAGACTGAGCGATGGCGGTACATGTCTTGGATATGGGACATAGAACGGATCTGGAGAATGTGGAAGTTTTAAGACGGGGACTGCGATCCACACCACAGCGGCTGATAGTCGAGCCGGTGGAAATTACTAAGCATCGCAGCGTGAATAGAATCGAGGGTGTGAAACTGGCGAGCGCATGGAAACCTGTCTTATATAAACCGAGTTGACATGTGACGACGGGGTTGTCAACCCACTTCGGATCACTAGAAAAAACCGCGGGGTGGGGGTGGAATTCCCCAACTCGACCAAAAGTCATAGCATCCCTCTTACACAACTATCTTAGCACTAACTCACCCACACAGACGGACATAAGGTTTGAACGACGTTCAAGAACCGAACCAGAAGAACTAGACCCCGGGCTGAACTCAAACACACGTAGGTTTCCCCACCGACCCAACACTTGTTCAACCACCCTAACACATTAAAAATCCCTCGGCCGACACCCAACAGAGATTTAGCTTGACTTAGCTGATTGGTTCTCCTTCTGCGTTGAATCTCAACCAAACTCGGAACCTGGTCACTTGGCCTGACAAAGCTTTTGTGGCAAAAGCGAAACGTCGCCCAGCAATAAATCTACCGATTGTCACCAAACTTTTCGAAAACGTAGTCAACTGCTCTTCAAGTCACTTAAATAGTTGGCTTTCATTTTGTCACTAAAAGCTTTTGGGCCAGACGACTTGCAGCCCTGATACCAGCTTGACTGCAAATCGATGAGGCTTACTGAAAAGTCAGGTATGACTCCAAAACTAAAATAGAGGATAGTCGATAACGTGGCCTTCTGAAACTCCGAGAAGAAGGGCCAAAAGATGGACGAGACTACCGGAAGTTAACACTAGCAACAGGTTCGAATATTGATCGCTCAGCTGAGTTTGTTAGTAGTAATAAACCAAACACACTTAAAATGTTTTCTTACAAGGTGACTTGCTTGGTGAATAAAACTGCCGTCTGATCAATCGTCAAGAACGTTAGCATGAACAACTCTCCCTTCAACGTAGAAAATCAACGATCGTCCTCTAGCTATGTCCACTTTTCTTCCACGTTTACTTCCTACATTGGATATTTTTGTCATCTATCCACAGTCCGAGATGTAAAAACCTCGGAAGGATTAGTGCAAGCAAACACAAAGAAAACAAGTCTTTCAAATGATATTATAGATGTACGGTAGTGAAACATCAGTGCTGAACACTGATATCGTGCTGTCAATGATGATGAGTTTGAGTAGGCTTTCATATGTCATCTAAATTTCGCAGAAACCTCTAAAAAATTGGTGCAAATCCTCTCTCCGTAAAACATCAAATCCTGATTTATTTATTCTTCCTTTCTTTGTTCAAACTGACTTTTGTTCTATTCGATGAAGTACCGTAGGCCGCCATTTTACTGAAGAAAACCCACAGTCGCTTGCTTCCATAACCTTCATTACGGACTCTAGAGATGTACTTTTAACTCAAAGAATGTAAAGCCTGATTTACAGTCAGATGCCTGAACATAACTGTATCCTCAGGTTGATTTCACGTTGGTTTTATTAAATATTTGCGACTGTGAATAAATTCAGTTTGAGGTGAACAAGGTGAATAAACTTTAACCGGTGTAACTGCCGGATTTGGGAATAATCAGCCAAATGACTTTTATTCAATAGGCAGGCAACAGATTGAAAGCACTCGATTAAGTGATATGCAAAAACAAAGAACAAGAATTATACCAAACACAATGGGCATCGTTTACTCAGTTACTCACTTATGCATTTGCTGTCCGTAATCAGCTCGGTTACAGCCAAAACCGAACCCATTTTTTGACTGACGTATTCCGTCAGATTCGCGTTATACTTGGTGTATTCTTCTGTGCAAAGAAAGAAAAACAAATGTTAATAATCCAACCAAACTTTGCTAATCACGTGACGATTTGCTTGCGACTTAAGTAAGCAAAATGGAATAATGGCTAGACTTTAGGTTTTCATCCACCAAGCTGCTAACAAGCACAACAAAAATATTCAATTTTTTTAGGAAAATACTTTCTTTAAATCCAAGAAGCATAGAAAACTAACTAATAAGCTCAGCACAGTATCAGCAAGAATCCATGTGGCAGTAGTAAAGAGGGACTTATTTAACTCTTATTGTAGACTGATCCTACACAAACCTCCTAGCCCATATAGTTGTTTAAATCACCGTGAAACAGAGTGTCGGTTCACATTCTTCTTCTAAAATGTAGTGGCACCTTTTCTCCTCGCTGTGTAAGCCAATGAATGCGACATCAATAGGACGGATCAAATGATTCCGTTTAGTCAGGCAGTTACTCCTCACGAAGTAACTTTTCCTAGGAACAACACCCGTTTGGCACCAACTGAGTTTTAACGGGGATTTCGTAACTTTTGTACAATCTGGATTCAACTAAAACATAACGTTTATTCCAAGAAAAACCAACTGGCCAACCACCTAATGCAAAAGTCGATTTCGGAAAGATCGACACGAATTACCATATCACTAATGACCGCGGTTTTCAATCACCTGAACTGAATCAATGTCTTAAGGAGTACTGTTAGTTTCCGCAGTTATGAAACGGCCTGAGATTTTAAGACCGTGCCCGCTCATTTGAGCACAGTCAACCGGAGTTTCTGTATCAGACGAGGATTAGTGTTGCTTCTAGTAGTTAAACAGGCAAAGCACTCAATGACAGACATGTCTGTGAATTACTTTATTTTGATATTACGCATGATTTATCTACCTGGAGTTTATGCACTTTCAACTGACAGTATAGCCAGGACTAACTAGACCTGAGTAACTCTTTGTTCTAGAATGTTCACAGTCGGTCACCAGCTGAAGGCATCTCATGGAACTTCGGGGGGGTGGGAGTGAATGTAACCACCAACTGAGAAGCCGTGGTTCGAGGATTCGGTCAACGCGTATAGCCACGTGATGTGGATCCCGTGAAACTGGGATGAGCAGCGATTATCCTATTTAGGTGAAACTTAATCGCACTGCTAACCAGTCACCTGTGGCCGAACAGTTAGATGTTCAAAGTACCAGCAGCGAGGTTGACGCTTCGAGACTGCGTGGAGTTCCGCGAGATTCACACTGCTGCTGCTTCTCAGTGAGGCTGAAACAGCAATACAGTGCCTCTCGGATTTCCAGCACAGGAATAAATCTTCTCCAAACCTTTTCCCTTTATGATTTAAAGGAGAAACATCGCAAAGTATCCGGTTTACAGACATAGTGAATAAATTTAATTTTTGAAAAACTGGTAGAGATTACTCAGGACAGAGTCACCTTATCCCGCAACCAGCAGAAGATGAAGGACACTAAACAGCTCATTAGATAGCCATGTGTGTTTGGTTAAAATACGACTTCCGAGGGCGTGACTAGCAGGCCGACCATCTGTCCGAGGTAGACTCCCCACTGAGGACATCATTCAGTGTCGACCGACAAACTAACTGCTATTATTTTGTACTACGAATGCACACATATATTTTTCAACGCCGAGTGTACTGCGCCGGATGAACAACTAAATGCTTGTCCCAGAGAACCAGGCGGGACTAATCAGTTTGCCGTAGAACTCGTAATATGCAATACCGAAACACAGGACGGAACCAATTTGGAGGAGTTATTCAACGCAATATTTTCGGTATCACGTAGAACGTCAATCGATGTTTATCGACGAACTCCTAAAATGTTAAAATGATCACTTTAGCCGCTCTTCTTCCGTGGAAATTCGACTAAAGTGCATCGGTCTAACGAAAACAACTCTCCGATACTTGGTACTAGTGGTGAAAAGATGCCGCCTAGTACTTCAGCTGCGCTGTTGTAGCATTTTATTTCTCTAGTTTCCCAACAGAATAGAGTAAAAGATTTTCAAATGTACCCTATCAAAAACCTAGCATTTATACATTTCAAAATGATAACAAAATCATGAAAACGTTAGTAATTTCAACGCGGATAATAAAAGATGTGCATTAAATATATATTACTAACCATTCAGAGTAACTGGAAAGAATTGCAGCACAAAGTAAAATCAATTTTACCAGAAACGATGGGAGCTAGAGTTTCCCTTGGAGCAGACTAGTGGAACTAGTGTTCACAGTGTTCACAGTTCACAGTTGTTCACAGTGGAAGACACTTTTTACTTACTAACTACTTTACTTACATCCCAAAACTTTTTTCCGTAGGTTCTATCTCAGTCACCTTTGTGTTTACGACTGATTTGCGCACACAGTTATAACTTCACGGTACAATTTGTTTGCAAAACAACACAAAAGCGGTTCCTTGAACTTAGTTCCCTAAGGAGCGAAATTCAATCGTCTGCGGATGTCCTCAAGCTTTTGTCCGTGAGTTTAAGTGCGTGTAAACACGAACTTAACACCTTGTGCAATACACAAGCACCTTCCAAATGACTTTGCAAAGATATGGATGAGAATGGGATGGTCTCCAACATCCTCTAGAAACAAACCATTGATTTTCTGGCTTTTGAGGCTCTATCAAATGTGCTTCAGGACTTGATTATTCCAAATAGCAACCAAATATGCCCTACTTAGTGCAAAACAGGTAGTGGTTATGCTGTGAATTTCCGGCAATCTTCCCTATTTTGTCCATTTTGTCACGAGATTCTTTTTAAAATTTGTTGAAATTTTACACCTACACCAAAGTGTGTTCTTCAATGAATCGCTACCCCCTTAATCCGTACCCCAATACACTTAATGGTGAGCCTGACTACCATTTTTGAGTTTGTATCTTTACTCCATTGCACATGAGGACGTTGCTCGCAATTTAACTACACTTTAGAGGAAAATCAAATCAAAGGTAGATCTACGGGAATATTTCGGTAGAGACTGAATCATATTTAGCTTTGTTCATAGTCATTACCATCAGTAACTTCAGCTGTCTAGTCTTTTTTGAAAACATGTTATTAATGAGGCACTGCGCAATGCAAAGTGGCATCTTTATGACAAAGAGCGTTATACCACCAATGACGTAATCCACATTTCATGATGGACGAGAGATAAATCTCCCAAACCTTAATAACAATTCTCTAACGATGCGGCGCTTATTGGCACTTATAGACTACTTACAAATGAATGTGTCTTCATTTTACCATTGCGTTTTATGTCCTGTTCGGAGAGCATGGCTTTTCATTTACACTTTGGAATCTAGTTTTTTATTACACCTAATTATAGCTAGAGCACGACGAACTCTTTCAGGGACACAATTAAAGGGTAACCAATATCCTAAATGACTCAGTATGCTCACAGCAATCCAAGGCAGGCCGGCCTCACTTGTTTTCTTGGGAGAAACGATACCAACATCAAAGCCTTGTTCAAATGAAAAATTTATTTACCTGATCTCCAATTAGGAAACTACTTACTCCAACCTAACGGAGACTATGTATTAGACATGCAAAATAGCTTCTTGCTTTTTTTCTTCAAAAGAGGTTTGTAAACGTGTGTAGTTAGGAGAGAGGGATTGTAACGCGCCAGATGGACTGCTTTCTGGTGTTTTAGAAAACCGAATGACCAAAATCACAATCAGCCCCCAAACACTTGTGGAACTCACGTTTGTTTGTAAGCAAACTCTTATAAGCTGTTTTCAAGTTTGTCGCATATTGATTTACACTGGTTGTGTGTGCGTCCTTTGCTATTCAAATAATCAATGGTAAATAAATCTTGTCAGTTTGCATAAGTACAACAACACGACGAAGGTTATCATTAGTGTAATGTCAGGCATTTTCTTGATAGATGAAGAGTGTAACTCACGTCATCACCCTGCTTACCCACAGAATTCCGTTCCTCAGTGACCTAACTACCTACCGCCGTAACGGTGGATACTACTGATGATGCATGCGAGTGGTATGTTTCCTCGTAAATCCACTTCACGTCTCTTGAAAAGTAAGATCTACTACGGTGTTTGTGGAGTCGCATTTGCTTGCATTTGAGCAACATTCAATGAATATCCAGGAGAATAAGGAAGACAGAGAAGATGGATATTCAGTTCTTGTAAACAAGATGCATATGACAGTTTTTCTCCCCTGTCCAGTAGTCTGTAAAGGTTCATTTGGTGTTCATCGAATAAACAACTCCACAGCGAAGGCCTCCTTCCTTTCACCGCTAGTGTTCACCTGGAGACTAATTGAAAACCCACCAATGTAAACACATCCAAAGATCTTCCAAACGAAAAACCGGACCGTTGAGGATCCAGTAGTTAGCAGAACTAGAACAGAGAATCAGTAAGGAGACTTTCATCACTTGAGGTCTACAGAATAGACGGCAAACTCACTGCGTAGCCGTACCTCCAAGATACTTGAAGAAAAAGTACACTACTGAAAATCAGGTTTCTGCAAGGTTGTTTATGCGTTTTTGGCGCACTGAAGATGCTTCCTCAAAACGTTTGCAAATCAATAGCCAAGCTCGCCGAACAGATTAACAGCCACCTCATCGGCTACCGACCAATGCACCNACAACAGATAATCAGTAGGGAAAGTTCCATCACTTGAGGTCTACAGAATAGACGGCAAACCCACTGCGTAGCCGTACCCCCAAGATACTCGAAGAAGAAGTACACTGCTGAAAATCAAGTTTCTGCAAGGTTGTTTATGCGTTTTTGGCGCACTGAAGATGTTTCCTCGAAACGTTTGCAAAGCAACAACCAAGCTCACCGAAAAGATCAACAGCCACCTCATCAACTACCAATTAATGCACCCAAGCGACGAATATTTCAACATGTTACCGGAAAAAATATGTAATAAATGTGTATTAAATGTTACTGGGGTTCCAGGCCTTCGTGAAATCTTAACTTTGGTTGGCTGTTGCCGTGAATTTCTAGCCACAGGCGCTTAGCGCAAGAGCATTCGTGAATTTTGGAGAAGAAATTTAGCACGACGGCCTTTTCGGTTCCTCCGATGGAACATGTAAATCATCGGTGCTCAACTATTGATTTTAATAAGACATCTGTTAACAAAAACATTTCAAAGCTGTCAAACCAGGGACAGTAAGCAGTCACTGATACTTTGACAAGTACCCTTAGACAACAGGAAAGCTGACAGAGGATAAGATCTGGACAAGCTATTTCTGCGAGGGTTAAAGTCAATCTTTGAGCCATCTGTGCAGTTCGCAACGACATAGCAAGGTGTTTGATGAAGGCCTACTAACATACTAAGCAGAGGATAATACGGAAGTCTTTCCGGATAAAATGTTCCAATCGTCTCATTTCTATTTTATTCTTAATGTGTTCTAATATCCGTTGACCAAAGGAAGATTCTGAAGAAAGCATTTTCATACTGGATAAAAAGTGGTCACCAGCGCATTAGAACCGTCTAGTTTCACCTGCCAGAATTGAGGTTCTGATGGATTGCAACCACTGGTACAAAAAACTAGGATGGCTGGATTACAAACGAAATAGCCAACCCTTAATGAAATGCTGCTTTTCAGGACACTGAAAGAATAATAAATCAGTTGCAACTAAAGTGGTGAACAACGTTCAAGAATAAGATTAGAAGTTGAAAACGACAAATTCTACTTTCCTTCGTGGTACATGAAGCTAAAAGATGCTCAGAACGTACCCGTGCATTCCGCATACTTCAGCTGTTTGACTTTGTTCCCCAAGTCCTTTGCGCCTGGTTTTATGACCTCAAGTAACATCAGACGCATCATGTTGTACTTCCATTCAACTGTGAAGAAAAGTGGAGACTTTAGTTACTCTGCTGATATTTGACTACTACAGTTTTCGAGTACATGGTATCTTCAATAAATAGTACAAAAGACCCTAAAACAGGATCTTATTTTTCCCGGGTGAGAGCACAGACTGCCGAAATTTCCTCACGAAATTTTTGAAGGGACATTGTTTTGCACTTTTCATTCGAACTGGATTAGAAATCGTCTTGCTGTGATTAGCCGTATTCGAAAACCTGGGGAATTTATTAACCTTTGGGCCAATAAACCAGCAACGGCTCCTAACGTAACAGTGCGACAATACTATATTGCATTCTATTCCAATTTGTCCACCTTTGAACTTTCCTCAACTTTGTTGAACTGTATTTTTTCATCCCCGAAAAAGCGTTCCAGATCCGACCTGACCTTACCTTACCTTACCTTACCTGACCTGACCTGACCTGACCTGACCTGACCTGACCCGACCTGACCTAACTTGACCTGACATAACCCAACCTGCGAGACATGACCTGATCTGGTAGAACTTTTAAAGACGGAGTTACGTAGCCCCTCCTAACAGTCGCGAAAACTACAGTTTGATGGTTAAATTCATAAGAGAAATTCACAATGTTGCTTTAGGTAGACTATACCCTTAGTTCACCCGGACACTGCAAGTTTGCCGCCAAATCAAAGCATGTATAAAATAAAAAGGTTATTTCTCTTAAGGATATTTATTTATGGAGTAACCATTTTATTTTCTGATTTATGTGACAACTTATTTTACGTAGGGTTTATTCTAAATCCAGAATCAACTTTTAAACAGGATAATTGGCAACCCAAGACTTGCTAAAAGTCAGATTTTTCGAAAAAGCCTGAAACTTTTTAGTCAGGATGAAACGCACAGAGATAGTTTGAAATGCGAGAGCTATTGACTCCATAAATGTTAAACTTAGTGTTTGAGACATTCTCTGCAATACTCTATCGTTATGGACACACTGTATTGAGTATACCACCGTGTCAAACCATCGACTGAATGTTGGATGAAACACTTCGTTCTCGGAAAACCTCCGTAGGAAATCCTGCATCGTTGAAAAATTGCAATCTATGGCTGCCTCACACATGCAGAGGTAGAAATTTTTTCTTCGCTTGTCTGGCACGGTTGCTCAGCACTTGTTTGCAACTGCCATCAAAAAACTGCCGCTGAGAGGTGACAAAATCTTGCAGTCATTCTGATTCTTTGGTCATCTTGGCCAATTAAATCTTAGACGTAAAATGGGGTGGATTACTTAACTGGCCATTCTAATCATCCGCCTCTTAAAACAAACAAAATAACTGACGGTACATTTGAGCATTTAGATTTGGACAACACTTTGAAGTGTCGTTTCTGTTGGTTCGGTGGATAGAGAACAAAATTCGCCGAAATTTTTGCGTGGAAAATTTTCCGCTGTGAGCACGCAGAGTGCCGAAATTCCGTCGGCAATTCAGCCGTACCGAGAGTTCTTGTCTTTTGTCGTCGTGCCTTTTATAGAGCTCTAAGAGGGGATATTTGTACAAGAGCTGTGTCACGGCAAAACGCGGAACCACTTAAATGATGATGGTGTATAAGGCACGAAAAGCAACAGGAAAAACATTGCTGCTAACCGGTTTCCAGATCTCCAATGAAGACATTCGAAAATTCGGGTTAAAAGCAACCCCCGTCAGTTTAACCTTAATAAACCGCAAATTTATACGTAAAGTCAACCCATGGGTTAGTTGCTATTTTTCCAGAAAAGTCACAGAATAGCAGTTCACCACTTGGATCCCACTTCACCATCTGTTCCTCTTAGGGCCATGCACTCATGCTTGGCAGGCATGTCAGATTCCTGAAGATCTACTGAAATTTACTAAAACTCCACTAAACGCCAATCACACAACCTTGGATCGATGTCAGACAGTGCCCTTCAATATATAGCGCGAGACAGTCTTAGATCAAATTCAGGTAATGCAAAACATCCTTGAATCAAGGTCAGAAAGTTTACTCTAAATATACAGCGCGAGGCCTTTGTACTTTTCGCATGCGCTTGCTCGTTACAATAAAGCTGTTGTGTTCTTGTTGGAGTCATTTTTCAGCAATAAGCACTGTAGTGGGGACAACAGTCGGATGTAACACCTTGCCGAATAGAAAGCATACAAGATACGGATGTAATTTAAGAGAGAAACCCGTCGTATCAAATAAAGACATCCTTTTTGCGTAACCATACACTGGCCGGCAAATTGATCTAAACGCAGCTCCGTATGCAGTACAGGTAACCGGTGATTTTTTCTCTCTTCCAAGCGTTGTATACTGTTCTGCTTGTCTACGTCACTTGGCTCCCGAGTGTTCATTATTCAGGGCATCTTAGTCGTCCAAACAGCGTAGCTAAAGACTAATGCACCCTGGTAATGTGGTGAAATATTGGTGGCTCGGGTGAGTTTATTCGTTGTTGATCAGGTGGCTGTTGATCTGTTCACCGAGCTTGGCAATCGGCTTGCAAACATTTCGTCACCATCCGAGGAGAGGAGACATGTGCGCAGTTGATGCGCACTAACGCACCACTAATGCACCCTACAATGAATGTCAGAGCCCTCAGCTAGTCTTGCGGTTTTGTCTGGAAGACATTAACGCACTTGTTTAAGGACCAAAATTCCGTGAGAATAGGTGCCATGAAATAAAAGTAAAAATCCCATAGAGTTGGGAAACTTTAAGAATTGGTCGACTAAACATAACTAGAAATTAAGGTTTCAAGAAGTTGTTGAAATTAGTTAGGTCAGCAGTAAATAAGAAATAGGCGGATCTATAAACATATCACCTACCTGTGCCTCCCGCGTTAAGTGCCGAACTCGAGACCTCTAAAAGAAAATAGGCGTTGTGTGAGCCGTAAAAAGATGAACATTTTTTCTCATCGATCAACAAGAAATACATAATACAACGCATGCAGTTGAAGTCCCCTCTCGGTTACACAAGTGTCATGAAAAATAAAGCATTTATTGAATAGCTTCTTTTAGAGTAATACTAAATTAATTGTGGACTTTGCCTTTAGTATTGTGCTATTATTCATTTGCAGAAACGTAGACGATGCTTTGGATGTTCACAGCGTACCGTTCAACATTAAGTCCTCTCCGAAGTTATCCGTGGTGAGGTGAGAGAAGTTGCAGATAGAAACCCGAGATGTGAAGATTTTGGAGTTTATCATTGCAGCAACACAAATAAAAAATTCAGTGTTTACAGCGAGCATCTTAGAGTAGAATTTATTTCTAATTGGTTGTTGCAATTGTCTCCCGTTTACGACTGCCATTATGGAGCTGTGTTGCTGAACTCAACCAGGTGACTAGATGCTGACAGGTTTTAAACCCTTGTGTTGCTTGACGTCCTTGTAGAAAACGAAAACAAAGTTGTTGAAAACAGATAAACATTTATTTGGAGGAGGTGGAATGATGTGAAGCGCTCAGGCTGACACCTAAAAAGGGTTGTAACCCCAGCTAAACGCACCTACAAGTCTGATTAGCTTTCAAATCTGCATTTGAGGTAAATTAGGCTTTAAAGTAAAGTACTGCTTTTGCTAACCAGTAGTCGAGCTCCCCATATTGTCGAATTTTTACATTTACATCCGCAAACAAGCATGACAATAGCTTGTGGATTGTTTACCTTCTTGTTGGCTGACATGCATACAATCAATTTTTATCTGTCTGGCAAGATATCAGTAACCTTTATTATACTACTTTTACTCAGCAGCTGACAGCATGTACAAGCTGAGTTAAGACGGACTCTGATTGGTGTACATTTTTGTTCGAATTGCGCATCTTACAAACGGACGCGGTATTGACGACTCATTGGTACACCAATTTGGTTATGACGAGAAACTCACATGAATCTCTAGTTTATGATGTTTTTTAGGCACATCATGTTTCGTTCGGCGATATTGGCTTTGGCAGGGTAGCCTGGGCAAATCGCCTCAGCTAATCAAACAATTATATACCCATGTAAACTGTTGGGTTGGGGGATCCAACCATCCCAATAACAATGAATATCTGCGATTTTTTCGAAAATTTTGAAATTTTATAACGCTTCTCGCTTTTTTGCGTTTTATTTACAAATAAATGAGCCAGTGGGAAAGATAGGGGTTTATTGTAGGTTTCTTTTTTGCGAGTTCTTTTTTATTCGGTATTCATTCATTCATCAAACGCCACATTGCAGAAAAAGTAATCGAAAATCGAAAAATATAGTGATATGAAGTCTTCTGTGGACTAAAATGGGTGAGATTACGACCAAAGGTTATCACATACTGCAGTCTGATGAACTAGTTATCGTAAGTTAGAATTAAGGCCCCAGAAAATTATTTTTGTGTATAGTGGTTGAACGATTAACTCACCCGGGCATATGGCGGTCAGCCACAGGAGCAGTGGCACACTTGCCAACAAAATTGAAACCATGTTGATGTTTATAAACAATACAGTCAACTGGACCTTATATAGAACTGAACTGTCTGCCTCCTTATTTCATTGGTCTGTCATGCTCTGTTCACAAGTGGACGGTGCCTCCATGGCCCGACCATTTCCATTGGTCGGTTTTCGTGGGCCAATAATTTCTGCCAAAAGAAATTTGGTCTGATTGGTTCGAGAGAAGGACGTGGATACCGAAAGGAAAATGCAATCAGTCGGAAGGCAAAAGTGCCATGCGTTATCCAAAACTTCGGATATATTCATACTGCTTAAGAACCCATTTGCAAACCAATAATCACACTGGACTGAAAGTAGATTTAATACGTGTAGTGTACATTCAACCCTGTCTTAGCTAAAAGTTCGCAGTTGCCAGGTTAAGTAAAACCGTCACGTTTCAGCCAATTATAGTAAAAATTTGGTGGAACTGTTTAATTCCTATCCCAAATTTAATCTGGCACACCAATGATGATGACATGCGATGCTCAAAAATCAATAATAATTAGTCAAGGAAAACAATCGCTCAATTGAATCCGGTTAAGACCAAATCGATTCGCAAATGCGTGTGTCACAAGAAGTTCCGACAATTTAGCTTCATTTGGAACGTAAGGTCAGTTTAAAGAAAGCTTGGAAACTACGCCTAACTGAAGAGCCAGAAGAAGAGCGAAACCGGTCGTCGACTGTCGAAGGTTTATCGGCAGTCTTCAGGAAATGTAATGAAATAATTACGCAGTCATATCCAATAACAGCAGCTCTACCCAAGTCTTTTTTGCGAAGTACTCTACGAACGGGCAGCAGCATGATCGTTAATTATGTAAAATATTCAGGACCAGTAAGCAGCCCCTAAGACATTACAGACAACTACACTAACCGCCAGAAGAATGCACTTGAACGGTTTGCCATCCTTAGTTGACTTCCTAGAACAATGTTAACAAATATCCAGTTTAATCTACCCAACTAAGTCTCTGCTTCACCTTTGCACCAAATCTTCTTGAGTAAATGCTTCAGTCCATCGTTTCAACCAAGTTATTTTGCCCTATTGTCACGCTTTTCTACCCGTGGTAAACTATCCAGTAGACAGTATATCAAAACAGATCTCAGTTACTAAACGTGAAAAAGTCGTGAACAAGAAATGCATCTGTATTCAGTTGGTTTTGCCATTAAAACCGTAATCCTGTGCAATGAAGAGTGTATAACTTCTTGATCAGTGGTCCCCACAAGCTATTTTAGAAAGTCTAGATGCCCTGTTTAGTTCTACTATTAAAGTGAACCATCGAAGCCCAAGTGCCTATCACTATCCCTCCAAGTCTGTTACTAAAACATGCGAAAAAAATTTACCATCTAGAATGGATCTATACCCACCTTATCAAAATTCATCGACCATCTCATCATCAGTCAGCAATCATGTACCGCTGGTCGACCAACATAATTTCCACTTTGGGTGAAAAAGATGAATTCACCCTGGCAAATTGTTGTTTAGCTATGATATTTTGATGGACCCTAAGGCGACATGACGAAAAGGCGTGCAGCGTTGGTTAAAAATACTAAAGAATATGACGGATACTTTTCTGGAGTAACAGGATTGTTTCGAATAACTTCGAAATTGCTTTGCCTTAGTCGTGTCAGGTAGACGCAGTCCCCGGTTTTCCGTTAATCGTATGGTACACTTGTACGCAGAAAACGAAGTACGTTTATCCCTAAACTAAGTCAATATCGACGGATGAATCTCTTGTGATGCACAAAAGGCCACCTCCTGCTGACACATTAGGAGAGAGAAAAATGTATATTTCCTCAATATACTAATAATAAAAAAGATTCGTTTCGTTGTACTTCAGTACCAGCAGTTTATTGATTCAATTTATCCAACCACATGCACTTCTAGAGTAGCTTTGATAAAGTGAGTACCCATACATGTACAACCCAAAAGTGCATGCAACCTGAATTTTCAGATAGAAACTGATGAGAAAAGGTTCACATGGTTCCAGTGGGGGTATCATGGGATCTGAATCGAACCACACCTTCAAAACAGTACTACAAGCTAAAGGCCTTACAAAGGCACAGAATGTCCTCATTGAATAGCGATCAGTGACCGCTGAGACCATTCTTTGTGTATTTTCCTCTTTACCTCCCACCCAATAAACGGTGTGAGTGGTCAAATGGTTATTTCTGCGATTCCCAATTATAGAAATTTTGATTTTTTTCGAAAAAGATTCTGATACATTCTTTGTTTTCCTCTTTACCTCCCACCCAATAAACGGTGTGAGTGGTCAAATGGTTATTTCTGCGATTCCCAATTATAGAAATTTTGATTTTTTTCGAAAAAGATTCTGATATCTGCTTCCTTTTCTAATCGAGTTTGTCGTATTTCCCGATAATTCGTTTTCCACCAGAAAAAGAGGATCACTTTTTAGGGTTTGGTGTAAACAAAAGACCGCCCGGAGGTTAACAACCGTACTAATCAAACAAGTCGATACCTCAAGAAATGTGGTTTCTAAAACAAATTTGGTGACCTTGATCTTGAGGAATATATGCACTCTTCAAGCTAGTGTGGCAGTTTGTTTGGAATGTGAAATGAAATTCGATGTAGTTTTTATCTAGTCTATGTAGGCTACGTCAGAACCAACATCTTACTAGGGAAACGTTTTGGTCTTGTCAATCCTTGTAACAACTAAAAGATAATTTGAAACTTAGGAAAGCTCTTAAGGTGTAATTTTAAACGTGCATTATTAGCCGAAATTAGCACCAGAAAGCAAAAAATCCACAAAAGATCTACTCACAAGATTACTGAAAACTCTGCCGTTCTTGAGTAGAAACCATAATTGGTCTCACAATACGGAGAAAAGCCAGTGTTTCCTCCCTTAAAATGACCACTCCTGTACCACTTGTTGCTGCATGCCTAATCCTGGGTAGAAAATTGGAGTTTGTTTTATCAACTGATTAGTTTTTCGGGTACCAGGAATACCAATCACGCGAAATTTGAGTGCAATTACTTCGCGTCAAGTGTATTTTTTTCTCAGAAATTTCAGTGCTTCGAAAAAAACAGGGTTCAAAAATCCATTCTTCCGGCAACTCTTCAATTTACACACCCCAGCTATTTACTTCAAGAGCCATTTTTCCGACATTACGTGAACCGAATATCCCTCGAACCATTTCCTTTTATCTATCTTTTATGATCTCCATAAAGGTAGCTTAAGGTTTCCGCCTAAGTAAAAACAGTGTGCAATGATTCATTTTTTTGAGAGCGGACAGCACATGACAGCGAAAGGTGTTAAAAGATCACGAAGAGTTTGGCTGTTTTTGGTGTTGTACGTTTTCCAGGATGGAGTCCCCGTGACCCCGTCTGTGCTTGGCTAGAGACGTTGCAAGAAATGTCGGCCAGCCGATGTCAGTGGCGTTCGTGTTGTCAGTTTCTTTTCAGATAGTCTGACTGAGCGGTTGGATATGTAGGCACCTCAGTATGCTTGACATAGGCCAGCACTAGGTCCCCTTCCTCATTCACTCTTTTTCTCTTCTCTTCACTGTAGGGCTTGTAATACAATTATATATATATATATATATGTAACTGGACGAACCTTATGGTTGTACGGCAGTGAAGCATCAGTGCCTACACTGATGTTTGCTGTCTTGATGATGATGATGATGATGATGATGACGTTCCCGACCTTTTGAATTATGCCACGTGAGGAAGACACAGAAGTCTTAACTGAACCAGTGATCACTCTGCGCATTCAGTTTCTCTGTTGAGACAACTGACAGCAGTCGAATGGCTGCAAGCCCAACATCCATGCCCAAAAGGGATGTGATGGACACTGAGAAAAACTGATAGTTCACCCTTAAACTGAATTCAAACCATTGGTTCAACACCTGTCAGGTCCCACACTAATTCTGTTGGTTTCGTTCAGATCAACCTCTACCTATTCACATTGGACATCTTTGCTCGAGTTCTACTACAATGACTGCTTGTAGAAGGTATGTCAGGACAGTAATGCAAAACTATTTCACGCGCCCACAATGACTCGCGATCCACTTCACTCCAGCGTGCTTGAGTTCGACTACAATGACTGCTTGTAGAAGGTAAGTCAGGACAAAATGCAAAACTATTTCACGCGCCAACAATGACTCGCGATCCACTTCACTCCAGCCCCGTGCAAGCAACACTTCGGGAACTATACATTGTGATTTACAGTGTCCAAAGTAAAACTGGTAAAATCTCCAAAACATAGTTCTTGATCACTTGGAAAAAAATCGTATCTGTGGTTGACGGACTCTTAGGTACCAAGGTGATCATCTGGCCTTATCATCAAATTAGACTCACGGTAGAAAACTGCATGAATCCTAGTTAGCTGGTCTTCACTAATAACGAGTCTCATTAGCGCTTCATTACTGCTGACAGCACCAAGTTCATGTCTGCTACGGTTTCAGCACACAGACGATGGGACCGTTCTCATTAGGTACCTGTTTACAACCTAGCGTCAACAATGTAAAAATGCGTCTCATTAAGATTTTGGAGAATTTTTAATGAGAGCGTTGGACCTAATTACGCGAGCATCCGTCGTGGGCTTAAAAATGGGTCTATCTGCTGGCTGTGTGCTGTCCATCAGACTCAGTAAAGGCCAAAAACGTTGCTGAAACAGTGGCATTTTAAAATTGAAGTCAAATTTTGTGCCTCTTAGCTGAATGTTTCAAGTGAATTGTACCGTAGGCAATCGTTTCAAGTAATAAACCAGTTGCAGTGTGATGCCCTTAAGTCTCCAGCTCTACTGGGCCTAGCTCACCCGTCTATGACTCAAATAACTTTGTATTTTACAAAGCCAGGCACTTTTTGGCTTAAGCTGTCTTCTTACGGTAAAACGTATTCATAGCTTTTGTGTGTTTTAGACTCATTCACTTTTTTGTGATCGGATCATTGTATGGAAGATCTGCACAACGAATCCATTGTTTAAGCTTTACTTCTGGTAAAAACTACAACAAAAGTTGTCTTATCGAGATTGAACAGCTTAACATCCAATCCCAGAAGCACTTAATTTCATTCACTAACAAGTTTGAAAGGACCTCATCTATGTTGCAACGGAACAAAAGCAAATCGTTCTTGCCTTGCCTCTCCAGAAACGTTGACACCAAGAAAAAATCTACTACAATATTCTGTGAAATTGTTTTCACTAGGTTTTCTCCCCCGAGTGAAAAACTTCTTGATCAGAATATAGATCATACAGTCTACCGTGAGCTTACTCGAACTGTGTTCATATGTTGGAAGACACTTAGTAGCCCCTCTGCATGGTTACATATCTTATATGTTTTATGGAATATGTACAGTGAACCCGCAGTTCATACACTCGCTGTAACCAAACGCATAATTTTGTAGTCAAAACTACAGATATCTGGTCTTCCGAAGCGTGTCAAGATTAACGCAGTCCTACCAGGTCTTTGTGCAGGTTACAGTCTAATTTGAGTTCGGTGTTCTGGTACCTAACACTAAGAATCTTAGAGGCTGTCATTCTAATAGCTGCTCAGTAAGTGATCGTGTGAGGCGGTTAGCTCAAGTATTATTGCAATGACAACTTCACTAACCACTCGGAAAAATGAAGCGTTTGATCAGAATTGCTTTGGCAGATCAGACCATCTTTTGTTACAGATCAACCCCAGTGTAAATACCCAACAACATCTATAAATTAGGAGGTATTTTCCCAGAAGGTAAAAGCACTTTGTGACAAACATTTTGGATGTGGCATATTCCGACCACTGAAACGTGGGCAAACCACCGAACGATCGGTAATTTGAGAGCAGACAAATATTTTTTTGTGTTTCACATGATGTTGCGAAATGCAGTGTTTGAAGTAAAAAAACCCATCTTGAAAGGTGAGTTCTTGGCATTGTTTTTGACATTCTTGTGTCATACGTATCTCATTCAAGTTTCTTTGAATTTGATTTATCACATGAATGCCCAAAATTCAAGCTCTGCCAGACGACTTCGCTTGACAAGTAATGTGCTTAGAGTAGGCCTGAACGCTTCTTTTCAGTACCGGACAATGCTCACATACTTTTTCGTTTGTTTATAAATACCCTACAAAAACACAGTTTAAGACGTTTTGACTGTTACGCAGAGGTTACGAAAAAATCTCCAGGCAGCCTGCTATAGGGTCTTTCTATAAAGTGGGTGCGACATGTCGAAGCTGTGATGAGCATCAGTTTGGTCGTAAATGGTACAATCTTAAAACCGATGATAACGACTTTGGGCTCTACGTGGATCTCCTGTTATTCATAGACCCTTGTTTGTAATTATACTCAAGACATTATGGTTCCTGCATCAACACTGGAAGTTGTATAGAGGCTTCAGTTACGATAGTCATGGATAACAACAATTTTACTTGCGAGACAGAAAATGTAACGTAGAGATGCTACAACCATCGCTGGAGAAAGCACTCCACAAGCCCTAATCTCAAACTGCATCCTGACGTTACGGTAATACTTTCTAAAGGACTAGAGTTAAGCAAGAGGCCCACCAGTTTTTCACCTGGCATTCTGATCTTGATTGCACCTCCGTTAAACTTGCCGTACTACGCCCATTCTTTGCAAGCGCGAGCAGCTCATCAGTTTCACGAGAGTACTACAATTCGTACTTGTTTACTTTGGAAGTCAAGGCCTTAAATGCGCCGTGTTTCAATGCGATGGAGTGTGTAATTTGCTCTTTGTTGTTTTGTATCTAATTGCCTCATTACCGTGTGTCTGTAAGGTTTATCCAAAATACTTTCACTCCTCTACAGAGCACTATTTTCTATTACATATTTTTTTCACTGAAAACCGAAGCTGAGAAACAAGAATGTAATGTTTGGTGAAATGCAGGATTGACAGATCCTGGACCAACAACAGAGAGTCCAAAACACGACAAATCTCTCGGTTTTGTTTGTAATTTCCAATTCGGATGCATAACGAAGCTTGCCCGAAGGCCATGCCTTCCCACCGGGGCGACAACCAATAACGGCCACGTGCGGAAATCGCAAGTCCCAATAATGTTTCATGCTTCCAAACACCACTTGTTGACACATGCTGCTTTTCTCTTGTGTTGCGGTGTACATTGCTCCGTATTTTGAGCGAACACTATGGCCAAAATGAGACTTTAAAGCCAATAAATTAAAAGGTCTTGACAGCAGTCCGCAGCAGGTAGGTCACAAACATTACCGCGAGTAAAGATCTTTATCAGAAGAAACTGTTTTAGTTTGAATAAGAGTTAGTAGGCATGGATACCCGGTCTCTGTATTTTCATAGCTTGGATATGCATGGCTCCCACCAACTCGCACGCCTGAATGGTGAACAAGTTTTGCTGATATATGAAGGTCGGAAAATTTTAGTAACAGGACATTCCCTATATCCATGTGCCTAGCCCCAAAATGCCGGAGGTGCACTGGGCGCAACAGAGTTCTAGGCTAAATAACCGGTGTGAACTTCCTCTAATTCAAAAGCGCTACTCAGGTTCATGCGTTTAAGTCAAACTAAGAAGGTGTCACAGAAAATTCAGTGGACGAAGATCAAGACTGCATGACACCACAGGACTCAACTACATAGGACCTGAAATCCAAGTTCAGAAAGCTATCACTTTGGCGTTTTGCAATGGCCTTCAACATTAACAAATATTTCAAAATGCTGACTAATGGTTATCTATTAGATACACAAATGTCGCTCACTCGCAGGACTTTTAAAAGCGCCTCGACAAGAGAACTCTGTGAGATTTAGCACACGAGGATTCCAATTTGGTACTATCAGTCTAGATGCTTTTCACCAAAATCCACTCTGTAGAAAAACCTTATGTGAAATGATGTTGCTGTCCCCGGTTTCCTTCAAAAACGAAAACTTCAAAAGAAAAAATAATTAACCAGAATATACATGAAATTATTATCCGGTTTGGATAGCAGTAAGATAATGACAAGTTTTGATTTCAAAACTTGAGATATAATAGTGTAACGGTGATACTACTGATGGGGCGGCACGCGAGTAGTATGTGTTGTTCGTAGAATTTCGACTTGCGTCTATTCAAAAAGGGAGATCTGTTGCGGAATTCGTGAAGCCACTTTGTAACATTTGCTTGGATTTGACCGACGGAAATGGCTGGATTCAATGAATCACCAGGAAAGTTTAAGAAGACGCGTTCGTGAGAAGATGGGTGCCCAGTTTTTGTAAATAAGATGCAAATTAGAGTTTTGCTTCCCTGTCCCATGATCTGGAACCGGTCGGTTTGCATTTCCTAATAAATAACTCCGCACCAAAGGCCTTCTTCTAATAGTATCAAACATTTTTCATTGCCATTAATCCACCGCTATCCACCATCACGCTCCCCAATAACGCACTGATTATGTCACCTCGATTAATAATGGAATGTTTGTAATCAAATTGCCCAGCTCAGCGAACAAGCCAACGATGTGTTCTGTTTATCCAGCCGGTGAGAGACGCCTGTAAAGAGCAGGCAAAATTTAGTCTGGCGTGCATCAATTTTCTTATTGATCTGTGTAATACTGTTATTACACCGACGAATAGTTCCCTGGAATTTATCTACATACTTAGGTTGCAGATGAGAGGTCTGGGAAAGTCGTCTGCACCGATCAACCGCAAAACGAGACTAATGCAACAGACAGCGCTTGACAGCACTTGTTACGTCTACTTGAACAAAAGGATCGTGGACAACAAATTTCGGTCGGAAATCACTTGGTAACAAAATGGAAAAATGCGTCCACACTGCTGAATGTATTATGTTTATTCACGGTCAGAAAAGCCAAGTCTGCCTGAAAGAGAACCCTGATCGAGGGTATGGTTTTGCCTGTTAGGGATCATTGCACGGCCTACCAACTTTTTCGTCTCCATTAACGAGGAAACATGACGCTACAGACTGCGTAACAGAGGAATGTTCATCTCGCTGGAAGTCAGCGCTTCCGGGATGTATCATCTGCCAACCTTTTTAGAATCAATCAACCACACGTTTGCAGCTAAATCTGGTGAAGTGAGGTAGTATCTCCGTTCTTGATTTTGTTGGGATTTCATCTGGCACAGCATGCATGTTGTGCCTCAAACCAGTCTGTGACAAACAGCTGATTCGCACTGATTTTTAGCACCTGTGGATGTCACCACACCTGATAAAATATTGCATAGTTCCTGACCAACCTGTCCTTAATATGTATTCGTGTAGTTGGGAGAGATAAGATTGCGTCATCATCCTAAGACTTAACTGAAGGAAGAACGCACACGTCTACGGTCACCAGTTAACCATTAGTATGAAGAGGAACGTGAGTTCGTGATTGACATTCACCGAAGGCTTAACTTAACTGATTGGTCTAATAAACTGGCTCGTTTTGGCTAAGAAGAGCATGCCCGTTCGATAAGTGCATAGGCGGACCCTGGTCGAAGTTGATTGGATTGTGCTGGCAGGTGAGTCACAGAAATGTGGTATCGACTGAGCGATTGGGACCAAGAGCAACGAATTATTTGGAACGTGACAGAAGACCAAATATCGTTGACAATCTGCGTGCACTCATCAGCAACCAATAAGTGATCGGATTCTGGCCACCAAGTTGAACGCTATTGGTCCCAGTTAACAGGGAATGAAACAGTCCGAAGATAGACATTGAGCGAGGAAAAATTTAATGCGCACGCCCGATGGGTTTTTTTCCGATGTTGTCTCATACTTCTCGTGTATTTACCTGCAGCCCACAGTTAGCAAAATCATGTGCAAATGACTCGTTTAACTGGCTGATCATGGAACCATATGCGCAAAGTTTCATAGACCGAGTTCTGCAACCCTTGCCAAGGAACTTACATAGACTGTAAGGAGTTTTCAATTATTTTTCGTTTTGGAAAATTCATTCTGTTGCTTCAATTTCGGGTTTCCGTATGTTGAGGAGGGTGAAGACCAAGGTTAACCAGCAGTTTCCCCGTTCAATTAGCACGATGACCTTTGAAGTTTGTCCAATCAACCGAGAACTTAGACTCAGTAATCCAAAGGATTTATCCTCCATTTTTTAATGGTGATTAGTGGCACAGTGGGAAAAATCTGAGAGCGAATGGGCTCAGGTTTTATTCTACGCGCATGGGTTTAGTTAGTGATTTTATCACCGGTTGGCCAGTCATTTTTCCAGCTCAGTCCACCTCAACCTTACCACAGCTCAGCTCAGTCACTCAACATCCAATCACGAGTGCAAGGTTATTGCCAGAGCCCCTCAAGTTCGGTGGAGCAAGGGCTTTCAGTCATCAGATTTGCCACCCATAACCTGAAAAGCAAGCAACATAAGCAGAATGTAGCCCTGCCTCTCCGTTTTGTAACGTTAGGCAAAAAGATCTTTCACTAAGCAATCGTCGGGAATGGACATACAGGGGGGCAGCAAAGTGCGTTTTAGAATCAACGATTTCAACACCCTGAATTAAGTCGTTCCACACATTAAGAGGTTGCAACAAGAAAACATGTTTTCGTACGGAATCGCTCATTTTATTTTAAAAATATCCTTCGTCCTGCAGTATAATGTCATTGAGGAGGAAGATGAAGAATGGTTCAACTTGACCATTTCTCTGAGAGTGAGACCACAACACAGATGCAAGAATCTGTATCGTAAAAACAGGGATGGTATTATCCGGAACAAGTCCGTGATCTCTTGCTTGGGTCAAGCTGCCCATAAAGAAGAGCATATTTGTAACAAAGGCAGTTCGGTATGAAACCATGCTACGCATGCTTGTGTGTTTTGGGATACTATGTTTCTCGATTTGACCCATTAATTTGAGCAATATACTCGCGGAACTAGTAGGCTCGCAGCGGTCAATGGACACTAAACTAGGCTTAATGCCAGTCACATTGAAGTCAGTGGGACGGAACCTGTGTCAAGAAACTATCCAAACGCGTTTAGGAAACTGTTTATAGGCTAGCCAGTCACTTGAAGTCAGTGGGACGGAACCTGTGTCAAGAAACTATCCAAACGCGTTTAGGAAACTGTTTATAGGCTAGACCAGTCTCCCTGGGTAGGTCTCATCCAACTCTGGGGCGCTAGAGGGTTTTATTGTGAACTGAAGTTTTCAAGTATTCACCTCGATAAATTCCACCTCCAACCCGGGTTCAATTTGCGCCGGAGGCGAGGGGATCAGAAGAGGGCAGAAGAGAGCGCAATGCATCTTGGAATGTTATCGCAGGACCGCAAGGATAGGACCTTGATTGCCCGCAGCGTCAGAAGCCACAGGTTATAACCACGTAACTGAAAATTTCGGGTACTGCCTTAAGCTTTCCCATGAATCGGCTATTTTCTAGCTTTTAGGGAATAGAGGTCATGTTTTCTCTGTGCATTGCCTGAACCAGTGTGCTTCCGTTGGTTTTTAGACATGACAATGGCCATACATACTAGGCAGGGGGTCCTTGAATTCACGTCATTGAATCCAGGGTCAAATTTTAATTTGCAAATTGAAGGAAACCCATTAGTGGAAGGGCTCAAGAGAGATGCTCATCAGCTCAACACAGTGTGTCCTTGTGGGGTCTCGCCAAGGATCTGGTGCTTTTTCGATAGCGTTCAGTTCACGCTGGCCACGAATTTCTCACCCAATGGAGAAAACTTCTGCGAGGGAACCTGAGTTCTGTTGTGGTTTGAGATAAGTTGGAAGCAGACTGTGGATTACCTAATAAAGGTTTTTGAAAAATCAACGTGTACGCATTAAATTATCCATTTGGCCTGTCCGACGTTTTGAACTGAGATAACTCCTTCGATAAACTTGTGTCATTGGTATGAACCCCTATTTTATGATTACTGAGGATGTAAAAATAAGGCCCTAAAAAGCCCGTGATATGAATAGCTCTAAGGGCTACTTTGCTTAGACTCTTATTCACTGGTTTTATTTGATGAGTCTCCATTACTCCTAGAGGCAGTACTTTGCACGAACCCAGGGAGTTAGCTATCTCTTTCAAAGGGCGTACTACTTATCAGGACTTGGACCTCTGACAGTGGCAGGACGCTGCTGGGATGACTGGTGAGTCCATACAAACACAACAAATATGAATGCAGCAACACAAGCCACGTAGGATTCGCCAACTCAGAAAACTACTTGCTGGGTTCAAGGTGCGGTCCTCTGCGAAAATGAGCCCCATAGGAATGCTACCTAAAAATGTTGTTGCCCAACACCCAGGGCCCCACGGAGACCCCCATCGATCAAACCGCGCTAAACTATTTAAGAAAACAAACGGACACGTGTTTGCCTCAAATCTGTGAACAACAGCTAGTCAAGCCGTCTAAAAGGCGGCATTGAAAGAGCTACGAGCAACATCAGTCGACATTTCCGTTTCCAGGAAAAGCTTTGTCCCTCAAAGTTAGAAGGCCCGCGCAAACCGGGCTCCAAGGGTCGAAAAAACCTAGAAATGAAAAGCGTCTCTCGGAACTCCTTAGACAAGAAGCAAACAAGTATGCTGCAGAGGCCCCTTCAGGGCCTCGGATTCAAACCCGACGTGCGGCTGTGAAAACTGCTAACCCCTCTAATTACACCCTCTGGGCTCCTCATCCACGATGGCAGCAGAGACGGTGTTCAAATGTTTATCCATAATCGCACTCGCAGAGACCTGGCTTAAACCAGTTGTCTCCGACACAGGCATCTCCATAGACCGCTACGCTATTTTTCGAGGTAACCCAAAACAAGGGACGGTTGGTGGGGATGCTTCTTACATGTAGCCCTACCCATCTCGATTGACCTCCCTGATACCACTTCTGTGTCTTTTATGGTGCACTGCGGATTCAAATCCCGCTTCGCGGGTCCGGTTCGCTCCGTTGCCCATTTAGTCCTCCGGAAGATGACTGATCCCTCAAACAAACCCTTGAGCAACTCTACTCCAGCTACCACCCCACTCATCTCTTGCTGGTAGGTGATTTCAGCACTCCAAAAGCCCCTGGATGGAGCTTCAGTTCGTCCGATCAAGTGGAGTTTTTGTAGCAACGCCGACCAAATTCGTCCAACAGAGCGCTTGGATCCAACATGTCGTCCCAACCACCAGATATCGCGCAGGCAAACAACCATCCCTCTTAAATTCGGTCATTACCAACGGAAGACACTTCGTTGACCAGGTATTAAATGACGCTTGACTGGGACATAGTAGGTACTGTGTTTTACCTTTGATTTCATCTGCCACTGGGCTAGAAATCCCGGACCTCCAACGTTGCTTCGAAAATTCTGTCGTGCGGGCTTCTCAGAAATGCGCATCTTTCGTGAACAGGTTGAACAGGGACCACCTTCAGTTCAAGACTTACATGGACAATTGTACAGAACGTTCTGGACGCTAACATACTGTTCGCCCCAAAAAAGCAGCACGCAGTCGGATGAGCTGCAGGTTACCTAAAACGATTCGGCGTTTTCCGAAAAGAACGTCCTAACTGTTTCTTGAAAAGCCCGCTGCAGGTGAGATGGAAGATGAGCTGGCACTTCGTAGAATGCGGAACAGGTATAAATCATAAATCCGCCAACAGAACATAAGAACAAGACATTTTTCTGGACCTTGGGGGGAAAAACAAAAATGTTGTGTTTAAATACATGAAACATCTCTGCAGAAGTAAGCCAACCGCGCTTTATTTCAGGGACAGGTATGGGGAACCCACAACTGATACGATAGTAGTATCTGAGGTCTGCAAAGAATTCTGTGAATGCCTGTACTCCGCACCAACGTCTTGGTCACATCCAGTCCTGTCATGGCGCAACTGAGAACGGTCTCTAACTGACTTCGTCTTTATGATGGAGAACATTTGTGAACTCCTTCACAGGATCAACGCGCTCTGCGTGTTGAAGCAGTACGGGGTCCATCAGAGGATCCTGAAGGAAACGTCGCTCACACAAACAAATCACTTCTACCCGCTATCTCGTCAGTCACTCGAAGAAGAATACCTCCCTATTGTTTAAAACGTGGTGATTGTCACGGCAATTTGCAGAACTTGCGACTGACTGTTGCCCGGCAGCTACGGGCTGACAAGTGTACCGTGCAAGTTGATGGAAAGCATTCCGAAGCTAGCTATCCTAGATCACCTTAGTTCCAACCACATGATATCTGCAGCTCAACATGGATTTCTCCCAAACAGTTCTTGCTCGACAAACACGATACTCTCTATGGACAGCTTGACCCAGGCTGAGAACGAGGGACCCATATCAGATGTCATAATCTTCAACTTTTCAAAAGCATCTTACCAAGTCCCACACGTCCCGCTGCTCCATAACATGAAGTCTAACGGGATTCAGGGGAAAACTGCACACTGGATTAAGGCGTTACTATCATACAGAACATTTTGAATGAAAATAGGCTCAATCCACTGTTTTCCGGCCTTGGTCGCCACTGAAGTTTCCCAAGAATTCGTTGTTTCTGATATATGTTAACGACCTCCTAGGCGTTCTTTCAAGTCCGTGTCCGCCTTTTGAGGACGCTGTAAAGCGGTTGTCGTTGCAGCGGCACCTTCCTCTGAATGACAGTAGTGCGTCCATGTAATCTGGAGGAGAATCAGCTAAAAGTGCATGATGAGAATAGACCACGAGACATTACGGAGACAGATGCTAAAAAGATTTGGGTGTCTGGCTCTCTTCAGACATGTCCTTCCCATGGCACTATGGGAAATTAGCATTCGCAGGTCTCCGAATCATTCGGCGCACATTCTCCGGCGTGACCCGCAAGGACTACCGAATGCTCTATAGGGCTTACGCAAGACCGCTTCTTGAATATGCCAACCAAATTTTCTGCTCAGGACGCAAGGAGGACAAAGTCCTCATTGAAAGCGTCCAACGAGTTGCTAAGAAAATGGTTGCCGGCCTTAAATCCGTGGAATCTGAAACGCATCTTGTGGGACTTGACCTTTTTCCCCTGAAGTTCTGTCGCCTCCTAAGAGATGTAATTCTTAATTAGGCCTCGCTTGAACAAGGTATGGCCAGTAGGTTTCTTTACCGTCGGCTCTACAAACACAAGGCGACGACATGGCAGGAAGATGCGTAAGCTCGGAGTGCAAACTTTTTAGTTACCAGTTTTTTTTCATTTTGAGTAATTGGTGCACAAAGTAACCTTTCTCCTTTGTTTATTCAAGCTACATTTTGTGTCCAGTTCAAAGCACTTCTAAGAACTTTATTTGAATCTTATTGCTGGCAAGCTTACTCTTCCGCGCTGGGAACTTGAAAAGCGATGCTACACACTTTTACGCTTGTTCCTCTCAGGTGAACGGAAACTGCCAAACGTCAAAACAGAACCAAACAGACAGGCTTTGACGGAAAACTCGATCATGCGTATTGGCTGGCAAATTCCCCCACATTTAATCCGAAGGCTATCCTGAATTGATCACGGAAACAAAAGCTATATAAAGAGTTTTCTGTAACTCTAGACTTGCTTACATTAACAATATAATAATAGTAATAATGTTTATTCCCAACTTGTGGCTGGCATGACCATACGTGTGCAGTCAGAATAAAACCTGACTGGGGGAATTAGCGGGTACTGGATAAAGTGCAATGTCATAAAGAGTGGGCAAAATCCAATTAAATAATATTGACGATACGTTTGTTTCCCAAATTGTATGGGGCATGCCGATTGAGGCGTGATCCGGTCATTACAACCTGAACGCGCAGGTAAAAACACAAAAGGAAATAAGGTGCAACCAACGGGGCATGCTTAATGCGTGAAAAGTCACTGCGATTCCGCGAACCGAGAAAAAAGGACAATGGGCATGAGGTCCGGCGAGTTCAAACATGAAGCCAGCCGACATGAATTGAAAATGGACCATACGTGTGCAGTCAGAATAAAACCTGACTGGGGGAATTAGCGGGTACTGGATATTGCGCGAAAAAGTGCAATGTTATAAAGAGTGGGCAATATCCAATTAAATAATATTGACAATACGTTTGTTTCCCAAATTGTATTGGGCATGCCGATTGAGGCGTGATCCGGTCATTACAACCTGAACGCGCAGGTAAAAACACAAAAGGAAATAAGGTGCAACCAACGGGGCATGCTTAATGCGTGAAAAGTCACTGCGATTCCGCGAACCGAGAAAAAAGGACAATGGGCATGAGGTCCGGCGAGTTCAAACATGAAGCCAGCCGACATGAATTGAAAATGTGGAACATGGCCGGCTTTGAGTGACCTTGAGCGGTTGGGTAAATGGCCAGCGTCAACATCGAAAAGGTGCCCATTAGCTGCACAATGCTCTTAGCTGCAAAACCTCATAGTGTAGGGTCAAACTTGTTGCGCCGAAATGTTGCGTTTTGTTGCATATGTGCTCACATCAAAAATCCTTTTGATCTACGCTCATATTTATGCAGCCCACCAAATTTCGTTGTCCCCTGGAGCAACCATACTTATGACGGAAAGTTTGGTGAAATGCTTTCCCAGCATCACTGAGGCCCCGGAATGCCTAAATGGGGTTCAAAATTTTAGACTGGTACTCTGAACTCAGTTGTCTGATCGCTTTATTCTATCAGGGACACGTCATAGCTTCTGCTAATTTAATAACATTGTGCGAATAACGAGCGCCATCAAAAATGGAGGTTGAGATGGAATAATTCGAGGTGGAAGCAAATGACAAGCTTTGTCTCGAAAATATTGTCTAACCTGAGACTAAATAGAGACAATGGTGCCATTGTTGTAGGGAAGTCAGATGCGAAGAATAGATTCGATGGGTGGGTGGTGTTACTACATAGGGCCAAACCAACAACGCGTATGGAATTGAACTTGTGGACGAGGCGGGTCAAAATTGCAGCTGAAAACCAGGTTGGTCAAATCCGAAAGAAAATTGCACTGGTTTAGAATGAACACGTCCCAGAGACGGTTGGGGCCAAGTGAAAAATTTACTCGTTGAAATCCCGAGTTCGAGAGAGAGGTTGCGGTCGATATTATGGAAAAAGCAGTTGCGAGAGTGTCATCACGCTGGGTATGGCAGTACTATACCATCATTGACTGACATACTTCGGTTTATGTACAGCCGCGTAACGGTCGTCAAGAGTGTCGCAATCGGAGATGGGATACGCGTTTCAATGGAAGCTGAAAGTGGGTTGGACGAGGTGACTGACACAGGTAATGTCTGGCCGACGCATGGCCACTAATAATTTCCCTTCAGTTGGAGGACCATGTATGCGTAGACCGGGTACCAGCCAGGCTGAATGAATAACGGTTGTACCGGACTTGAGGGTAGCTGCGGTCGAAGTTTGAAACTTGTGAAGAGAGAGTGAGGAAGGAATGGGTTGGGATTGGTAGCGTCTGATGAGTGCCGGGAGGTACCAGATAAAACGGTATCGATGGAATTAAATCAAGAAGGGATCACATAGAGCTAAATATACTCAGGAAAGGGCGAAAACTAAATACTAGCTGGGTTAGAGAAGTTGCTTGATTTTAGGAAGGTAAGGACTTTGTCACCAAGGTGGTTGCCGTTGAACCATTTTGAACGGCCAATTACATGGCGGTAGTTTTCGGGTTACCAAAGGAATCCGAACATACAATCTCTGCTGTGCAAACAGGGGTTAATGTGGGCTGAGATAGTAGACAAATAATGAGCGCTCGGGCAACGACTTCCGAGGTAATGGATGAGAACCGTGGTTAAACTGACGTCTACCAAGTCAACTCAACAGGATGGTAAGATTGAAGGTCATCAGTCGCCGAGGCATTGCTGTCAGCTCTAAGAAACAATTAGCGTATGGCGAAAACAGACGTTACTGCTGGCAGTCAGGAAATAATAAGTAATTGACATCTTATGTGTATAGGGTTGCCTCACAGAACCTGGAGGAAGATCGTGTGTGTTATGTCTGGATGTTGCAGTGGACCCGATGTGGTGCAACCCAACTAAGACGAAACCTGCGACTCCTAGCACGTCAAAGTTAGCCGTGCGCATCGCATAGTACCTTCAGGCTGCCCCTTGAATGAATATATATTAAACGAAACGAAAGAACAGCCGTCATTTGCTTGTATTTCTTGGTGTTGCGTGACAAGCGACAACCGGAACAAGTTCAATCCGACCGCGGAAAAACAACGACGGTGTCTCATACGGTTTTCCTGGATTAAGACCAGGCTCAGAACCACAGGCGATGGGCGACGCACCCGTGCTACTGGAGGGGTGACGAGCATACGAACGCACCACGGTGCAACATAGCAGGCCGACCATCCCTGCAGGGCACACTCTCCACCACACGAGGTTTTTATCCCACGTGCTTGCTACCAAATATGTAGGGTAGCCAGTCACCAATCACTCATACTTGCAGTTTGTGCACTAATAAATTATTCCAGATACTAGATATTCTATCCGGTCAGCGGGAAAGCTAGGCCAGTAAATCAGCTCACTCATTTCGAACGAACAAACAGCCACTGGAAAAGATACGTCGCGGGGGCAAATGAAACTGCAACTAACTTTTGGGCTATGGCAGTAGAATTAAGATGTCCGGACGACGAAGCATTGGTGTGAACCGCCATGTCAAGTAGGGCGCATCAGTGTTATGTGTGTATGCTTAAATGAGTGGGCTTTGGAGTCAAACAATATTTCATTCACAGAGCATATTTAGGCCTACCATTTGATATGCGTGCACCACGTGTGTAGAATGTATGTAGAATGGTTCTAAACACCGAAGCACTAAGGCTTCGGTTTGGCTGAGGTTAGTTAAATACAGTCAAAGCAAAGCACGAGAAATTAAATAGAGCTGACATAGTTATTCAGGAATGGGACCAGGCTTGAGGAACCAGGAATTATGCAGTAGAATATGTCCGGACGACGAAGCATTGGTGTGAACCGCCATGTCAAGTAGGGCGCATCAGTGTTATGTGTGTATGCTTAAATGAGTGGGCTTTGGAGTCAAACAATATTTCATTCACAGAGCATATTTAGGCCTACCATTTGATATGCGTGCACCACGTGTGTAGAATGTATGTAGAATGGTTCTAAACACCGAAGCACTAAGGCTTCGGTTTGGCTGAGGTTAGTTAAATACAGTCAAAGCAAAGCACGAGAAATTAAATAGAGCTGACATAGTTATTCAGGAATGGGACCAGGCTTGAGGAACCAGGAATTATTTGGCTGGGTACAGAAACTTGTGACCGGAGGAAGGAAACAGCCAGGTTAGCGAAGACGGGCTTGACGACACTTACAATGACAGGCGCCAGACACACTCAACATGACACCGCTTCAGAGAGCAGGTGCAGCTGTAGTCGTAGAAAGTGGACGCCTGCATAAGAGATAGACGAAATGGTGATTTATAGGTAAAAACACTCGGGCGGGTAGTTGTCCCACTTTTGGGTTAATGTTACGGATTTCTGTCTGGCGAGTGTGCATGCAGTGACCTAGTAATAGGACGTTTGGGGTGAGGGCATGGATTGGGAGGGCTTGGGACCGATTTCAAAAAATGCCTAGTATACGCTGTGGCGCCAAAAGATGCTAAGCTCCCTTAATAGAAAGGTAACATTTGATGTTCTTTCGAAGGCCTACATGGGATGATATAGTACGGCTTTGGGCGGGGAGCTTGCTCCATAGTTCGGAATACAAGCAAAGGAAAACGTTTCATCTAAATACAGCTCAACAGATCAACAATTGGAGTTGAATTGGTGCCTACCGGTTCTTCTCTTGACTGCAAGCTGGGGGTGCTCGTTGCTGATACTAGTGATCCAGGAATTGTATTTCACCAGCAACCCCTGGAGCTGCCTTCATTCAGGACAGTTACAGATCGTGTGTACTCTGACATTTCACTCTTTTTATTCCTTGCGATTTTCAAACTTTTTGACCCGTCCGTTCCCGAACGCTCAGTGTCTTTTCTTGCATCTGTCCTACACCTGTAAACCCAGATTCTTCATGTCAAATGAACAACTGATTTTATAGCGTTGTGCCCGTAGTTTAAACGTATTTTCCACAAATTCCCGTTCTCCATCTATCGGTTTAGCCGCTTCATTTGTGACAACTAAGTCTCACAGGCGCCTCGTAACCTTCCTCGTTGCTTGGCTTGATATATCACACTGCCGCAAACCGTAAGCTGTTGTTACTCTGATTGGGTGTGTCCACATTCTGTGCGGCGCTCTTCCTGATCATAGGTAAAACATTCTGTACGCACCGTTTGATTTGGTTAATATGCCACATATGGCTTCTTCCTAGACGCGCGATCAGCAATATACAGCAAGTGTGCTACCCTTCATCCACTGATTATGGCAACATTTTATCTTTTCTCACGTGTTAGTTGTCATTTATTAGCCCGCTCTCTCAGTAATCTGTTTAGCTCCATACCCCTGTCATCTCGCACATCAGATATGACATCCTCCTCATGAAATTCGACACTTGATCCATCTTATTACATTAGGTACATATCTTAGTTTTACCCCGGTGAGCTTAACTTGGTCCTGTTTTGTACCTTAGATGGCAAGAGTTCTGTTGCCCTTTCTGTCTCACATAACCTAATTCCGATCCGGCCCGGTAATTAATATGTTGACCGCATTTGTCAATCCGTACACCCGTACCAAAGTCGGCATTCGTTAACCGCAAAACATAGGGGTTATTTTCGTTGCCCAGCTTGCAAGGTACGAAATGTGACAGTGCATTTTTATATGGAGCTGGTTGATTGTCGTTAGTATTTATCTGTGAGCGTACTCGTGTGCACTCTCTTCACAAGCTTACTTTGTCTTCCCATTATCAAGAGCGGTTTACCTCATGGTCTTGACATACGTCCATCGAATTTGTTGTGGTATCGTAGGGAGTCCAAAACCCGTTCTGCCTGCAATCTTTTCCTTTCTTTTTATAGTTTCCAATTTGTGTGCTCCATAGCAGCACTTTATCTGCTCAATGACCCCTGAT
>NW_008751933.1:394498-407395 GCF_000715545.1 Opisthorchis viverrini
GCTTACTGTGTCTTCCTATTACCAAGGGCGGTTTACCTCATGGTCTCGACATACGTCCATCGAATTTGTTGTGGTATCGTAGGGAGTCCAAAACCCGTTCTGCCTGCAATCTTTTCCTTTCTTTTTATAGTTTCCAATTTGTGTGCTCCATAGCAGCACTTTATCTGCTCAATGACCCCTGATCGCCTACATTTTCATAAACTGAGAGAAAAGAAGTTATTCCAGCCCAATTTTATTGCATATTTCCAAGGTATAGACTCAGTTTATCCACCAACAAAGCATCCTGCAAAAAACTTGCATTCTGGCGTTCCACGGACCCATATTAATTTGACAAATCAGGTTTTAGTCTTGAAAACTGTGATCTTTGTCGCCTTGTGCCCGTCTTTTCGTCTTCAGCGTGCTCGTGCCATTATTCGTGCCATTTTTCCCTTATGCTGCTCCACGACTTACGATAGTGACGGTTGTTCCGTTCCACTACTCTCTACTCCAGTTATCTGTTCTGTAAGCCACCGTATTTTACGGCAATAGTTCAACCCTACCAAAATTTCTGTGCCTTAAAAGAGTAAAAAAACACACCCAGTATCATTAGTATTGAGACCGATGCGTTTGGAAGTTCCTAGTGTTTGTCATCCGTGCCAGTCAGACCTGATAACAATCTCCTACGACTAGGATTAGCTAGCACCAGCCAGTACCTGCTTTTATGCCAAATGTTGAACCTAGTGATTCTGGCCAGGCTAAAGTGGCTATTTATTTAAAAAGAGGGGAGAATGAAACATAATGAACATAAGGACGATTTTCATCCAACTTGAAGAGAACCGCAACTAAAGAATCAAAGCACTTACCACGCACATCTACGTGTCGCCAGATATTTTGAGGCACTTCAAGGAGAAATCAACGGGCAGAGCGCACGATATTTAGCGCCTTAGAAGTTAGCTTGACAAGTATAGATAAAGGTACAGCAGTGCATGAAACCAAAATCTCTGATCCCATCTAAATAATTGAAGGGCTGTTTATAAACCCTTAACGCGTCGGCAAAGGAAGCAGCGCAGAATGGTTAACTGTGAATTATATAGCTACACACAGGAGGGCTGAATGGATCACTAATAAAATTTGCGATGAGAACGCACTGCCCACAGAATGAGTACACACATAACTCAACTCTTAGACAGAATAACTTGAAATTATTCCTTAAAAACCGAGCGATATCGAAAAAGCCGAATGTGTACCATGAGACTAAATCACATACCGCCCGAACCGTTAGGAACCAAGTTCACAACCGGTCAATTAAATCAAAATAATTTTTAAAAAACTGCAAGCGAGTAGAAAGGAGTGGTTGAAAAACCCACATGACATCAGCACTACATAATTCTATGGGCTACGGAAAGTTCACAGAGATGGTGCCTCTTTACAGACAACAAACTGCCTTCGGGAAACATCAGTGTACATGCTGGAAAACAGTCTCTGGTAAGAGCCAAAAACTAACATCTGTAAATTTGGGCATAACCCAACAACTCTGGATAATTTTAACGCACTGCCGAGTAGAACATGACGAAGTCATGCTGTCATCCCACGCTGACTTTTTTTCAAAGGGACCAATTACAAACGTACCAAGAAACCCAGAAGTAGGTTTTTCTAGAATCAGCCTGACGCTACAAGTTTCTCCGAAAGGTTGAGCAGATGAGGACTTTTGAATGTGGTTATGATCACGTGCTTCGACTAAAGTTGACAAGTATACCATCCGCTAGAGGGAACGCTTGTAAGATCGAAGACGTCATGACCGACCGCGAAAACCGTTAAGTGGAGATCAAAGAGTAATATATTACTGTAAGGGCCCGGTGATTATGGATCTCACAAGACGATTGCGGGTATTAGATTATTCGCAGTTCGTAGCCAGCAGTCAATAAGAGCAGACGGACGTGGGCAGTAGACGATGAGTTTAGGACTGACAGGAACTGGTTTCACAGACAAACGGATTAGTGAGCATCATCAATTAAGCAAACGTACGATCAATAATGACCCAATCGACGGGAGAGTGAGATAGTCACGGCCGCAGCAGGGATTTCTAGGAGGAACGACAGGTAAGCACTAAACGATGTACGAACATACATGTGGGGACAGTCTGACAGTGAGTTGGCCGTATAGGGTATAACGGCACAGAAAATCAGCGCGTTTTGGCTGTGAAGGATCGTCTTTTGGTCGGCGGCGGGACGCTGCAGCTCGCGTCACGTGACAAAACAATTTGCGCGGTTCGTCCGTTCAAAACGATTCTCACAAAATAGTCATTTGGTGGGTGCAGTACATTGGTAATACAAAATAATAAACCGTTCTGGGTGTTAGGATGGTTCAGTGGATAGCGCGCCCGCCTGCCGTTCGGGTTTGATACCCGGTCGGTCCGCCTTTTCGTCTGAGTGGACGCTCGAAAATAGGTACAGGTGAGGCAAACTTGTAAGCAATAACGGACGGCCAACAAAATATGGACTTCAGCTATTACGAAATGGGCAGATATCAAGGAGAGAGAAAACAGGGGGAAAAACAGCAGCAAAAAAATCAACCGCATCATAATAAACGGGCGAAAGTCACGTTACTCGTGAGTACTCAGAAAATAAAGAACATTACTGCGGTTCACCGTTGATTCACACAGGGAATCAACAGTTACCATAGATCAACCCAAAGCTTCAGGTTCAACCGGCGAGTAACGAATCAGCTATTGTGTAACAAAACCCAGTAGACAATCGCACGAAATACGAAAAGCATATTTGACTTCAACCGGTGCACAACAAACTACAGTTCTTGGACGCGTATGTTGTAGGAACTGCCGACGAAACTCCTCAGATTAACTCACGTCGGAAAAACGCTTGCAGGATACATGTTCAACGACCAAATTGGCCACAAAATGGACAGCAAAACGGTCTGCTATCGAAGGCTTTTCGATTGAGCAGAGGTGTACCGGAACACACTAGAATCGAGTGGAGAAAGTGGAACCATTTATATCAGGTAGTACAAAACAAACAATATCCAGAAAGCTTTATCATAAGAAGCTTGGCGCAAAAATGAATCCATCAACAACAACATCTAGGGCAGACTCTCAAACGACATGCTGTGCGTCCAGGAAGCAGACCAACTGACAACCACAATATCGCTACCAAACGGTAGTGCAGCGACCCGTTAGCCGTAATCACCTTGAAGGGATTAACTCCAAAATGAAAGGACAGCCCTAGACAAGGCAACAGACAAAAGTCACGTGTCAAATGAATTGCAGTGTATACAGCAATCATCATATTGGACTGTCCGTAAATAAACCACCTGTGTGCCGCCCCATAAACAACGGAACCACGGAAAGATATGTCTTGCTTTCTTTGATTTACGTACACGAATACCTGGAAGGCTGCTTTTTAGCATACGATATTTAAGGATTCTGGTGTGTGAACGTCTGAAGCACGCAAATACTTTTGGGAGCGCCAAACTTACGACCGGAATGTCCAGTGGGACACGGTTCATACACCTTTTTAAGTAGAAGAGTTCTGTGTTTAATAACCAAGGTGCAGTTGACCATCACATGAACAATCAGGCATGAGATCAACCACGAAACCGGTCCGTAGTATTCAGGGGGCCCAAACCGAAGGAGTAATTTTAAAGTTCATCTAGGCGCTTGGCAAATGAAATGCAAAAACGACAACTTAATTGGTGGATTCGCCTATCAAGGAACCAATATTACTGAGGGCTCAACGACTCCACAATTCTACTCTACAGCCGCACGTGCGCCACTCCCCACCTTTCTATCGCCAGCGCACACAACCGCTCCACCTTTAAAAACGCACTGATTATATCGGTCCGATTGATGGTGAAACGCTTGCAACAGCAAACTTTTCAGCCATCAAGTGTTGGGATTGCCATTGAGCGGTCTGCGCTCTGTTCCACCAAAACGCCGCTTTCCAAGCATTTCATCGCGGCAACACACAAGCGCTTCATCCGATTCCATATAGGTATTCCAGAACAAGCGACAAAACATAACTGATCCGCGGAACCTATAACCAATAGCGAAGTCCCCCGCGTGCGTCCAATTTTACCTCCCATAGGGAGGCTTAATATGACTGAAGGGCTTTGGTCACTTCGGAAGTTAATACTGCTGAGGGACAATCCGTTTTAAGCACACACCCGCAGTGAGTGGCCGCAGGTTCCCAGGTTCCAGCCCACTGAGACCACTCAGTTAGTCATCATTAGCGCCGAATTTGACTGAGCTTTCAGTTTTCTTCGCGGCAAAGGATGCACAAGCTGAGCTTGTAGCTCGCCTTAGGCTCTGAAAGTTTTGCGAAAGGTATCTCTGAGAATTCAAGAGTTCCTATCTGTCAGGATGTGAGTAGATAAGTGTATGAATAGAGATTTTCAACGTGTTTGTCGAGTGGACTTACAGACTCATGTCACTCTCAGTGGTCAACCGTTCAAATTAACCTTGACCTGGATGAAACGGACTACAGTTATACTGATGGAATCTGGCACAGTGAATTCCTTATCACCAGAAGAGTGTAACGGGAAGAGATAGTAAGCCAACGATGTGTGTTTCACCGTCTTACCTGGTCGTTAATCTCAGTTCCAGGGGGACAGCAGTCATCGAGATTCTCAAGACGTCCCATAAATCATCTTCGGGTGTGAGCTCGCGCACGTTGTAAACTGACTGTACTTGTTAGTCTTGTTAACCGATGTTCTACGTAAATATCTAGTCGCCAAAAGCTGGAGGCAACAACTGGCGATTGGATCCGAACGATGTGTGTACTTTTTATTTGGGAGATCAACAAAAGAAAGAGCGCATTGTAAGCAACATCCTTTATCCGTGCGCGTGATTGGACGACTTTCACTAATGCCGCGGATTATTGATGGTTCAAGCTTCGAGGCTCCTGTCCGCTGAGGAGTTGATGCGGTACTTCTGAGTGTGCTGCAAGGATTTTGTTTCTTTGAAAAGTCACCTGTTGACAACCTCTCGTTCATTTCAGCCATAAATGTACTTGTCAAAAAGGCTCTGAGGAGGTCGACTGACTGACATCCGATCCGCGCAACTAATGCTGGCCAACTTACTGAACTCGACTGAACCCTTTCTCATGGGAACTTAATCATCGGCTGAATATTATTGACTCGACGCTCTTATTTTACCGAATCCACGATCCAAAGACAAAAACAGTTGAAAGCCGAAATTCTTCCGAGTATCAGAAACCAGGATGGCCAGAAATCTGATCAATGTAACAATGTGAAGAGCATGATCTTCAACTTGACCCGTGCATATACGATGGTGTCACAACTGTGCTACACAAAAATTTTTTTACAAATCATGTTCTATCCTACTCAATTCGGATGGAAGAGCTGTCCTCGAGCAGACCACCCCGTCTGATACGGCTACCGTGTTGGACAACATTGTCTGCTGTCTCACACATGAGGTAACGGTAAGAACAAACTTGGTGTTGAAGCAAAATCTCACAGTCTTAACTGTGAATAGTGTGTCAAAATGTGGAAAAGAATCATGGAGGGTATATGTGTTGGATATAACTTGACCTTATGATAATTCCCCCATTCATTTGCTTGCTCCACCTATGTACTTTTGATCTCCAGTTGTTTTGCTTATTCGCACCCGCCACTCGCCTTGCCGCAAAGGCCATCTTTTCCGACACATGTGTATTGACACGTGTCTGTGTGTGAATGTGCGCTGCTGACCTACTTACCCATCATTCCACTCACCGTTGTTTGGTGTGCGGACGTTGACACTGCACTGTGCCGGTCAATGACAGAACTGTGAACTTTCTGACGCTACGAAGTGAACAGTTGAGGTTTTCGTACACACCTGCTTGCTCTTGTGTAAACGGTACCGTAGAATTACGAACCTGGTTCTTCCTTTAGATATTCGGGATCATCGAACCTACGCGTCACTCAAAGTTCCTTATCGGGAACCTCAACTGTATGACATTGCCTCTCTTGCCGTAACATATTCAGGAACTCACCGATAATGTCCTTGTGATACTTCGTGTGTGAGAGGTGTGGGCATTCGGTACTGAGGGTCTGTCACGCTCTGTCACCATCCTGTTCAGGTCTGTAAAGCAGCCGACTCTTGTCTGCGGCTAAGGACGACTGGAGATCGGGTACAAAAATTATGCATTCTAACTGGTTCGCTATCATTGGACTCAGCCTGAAAGGCTCACAGTTCAGAATACTCACAACAGTGAAATTGATGAAATCGTTATCATTTTTCTTGCCCACTTGAGGCACTGGTACCGGGCAATATACACTGGTGTTTGAGCACCGAATACCTACGATGGCTTTACCACCACTATAGCAAAGCCGAGATCGCGGATGATCTTTCGGAGAAAGGAATTTATATCCCGCCCACGCAGAGATGTTCTGGAGACGAAATGGCCTAGGTGGCGAGATGGCTTAGTGGGTAGAGCTCCAATATAGTGACCGGAAGGTCCGTGCTCCGAACCCGACATCGGCCTCTCGATTGCCCTACCTAGGTCTGGGCAATCTGGCAGTATCCAAACTCTCATGCTTCCTTCGGGCAAAATAACAGCTGGGCCCCCAAAAGGGGCTGCATATGAACTATCTTCTTATTGTCTTGTCGATTATCAGTTATCTAGGGCCTTGCAGCAATAATCTCGCCTTCCATCAGTCATCAAACTTCGGAGAATCAGTTTTCAAAATGTTTTATCATCGCTTGAACCAGGAGTCAAAGTATGACCAGAGCAAGTGTTCGGTGCGAACTCTTTGACTGAGGCCACGGGTGCATTAGCTGAAGAAGAAGCAGACTCAATGATACTGGCTGCTAATATCTGGATATGCAGTCTGTGAAACTGGAATTTAGTAGGCTTTGATTGCACATTTCCGAATGACTTTTATCGCTATTCCAATGATTCTGGCAGCTGACCGATTTGCAGAGACATTTGTGGGTCCCTTTTCTGCAATCGTAATGACGGCTCTGCTTCAGCTCCGATCTCGGTCGAAGCATTCCAAGCTTGAGATCTCTGTAAGCGAATAACTAGAGGTTCAGAACATGCATCGAACGCCAAAAGCCAGTTCAGAATGAAGTGTACAGTGTGTTGCATTTTTATTGTATGAGGGAACAACTTTTCGGAAACTCTGACTCCTGAATGCAGCATTGACATCCAGCATGTGGTCGATATATAATAATGATTGGCTGTTGATTATGCAATTTCGGTCAATCAGAACCCGGCTTGATGCTAGATCGACAAGTGGCCCGGTTCTGTGGCCAATCGAGGGCGGCCTAGGATTCTTGGCCGTAGGCGGATTTGTTGCGAGATTCCGGCTAACACTGATATTTCGAACAAGTAGTCTTCGCCTTGTGCAGTTGATTAGTTCAGTTACTAGCAACATATATCGTCGCGGCAAGTGATGTTTGTCTTGTGTCAACGCACGCTCCGACTACTTCCAACTCGTAGGCTTAGAAAGTCAGGTTTTGTTGGAATTTGCAATATTGCGAATTCCAACAAAACCAACCATATGGTTGCTTCTGTCAGCAACAAGTACCTGTATCGTACTTATGGAAAGCGATATGAATGTTCATGTCAGCTGACAAAGTCCTGAGGGAGCCCGTTTTGGCAGGTTATTTGAAGGCGCATCTCGTCGCACAGAGAATCAGCAGTGACCTTCACAATCCTAAGCCTTCGTTTTCCAACAGAACATTGGGTCTTTCCTTGAAATCTTCGTTTTTTGGCGCCTGAGGGACGTGCGTGCGTTGTCGCCGTCGTTATGAATTTCTTAGCACTAGCGAACTTTGCAACTGCCTCTAACCAGCGTTTTCTTCATTGAGGAGGACATTCGCCAATCCTTGCACAAAACAAACCACTTCAGCTCCAACTGATAATTTTGAAAGAAACGTCGCCCGTGCTGGCAAAGCATTTCTACCTGGCGTTTCGTCAGTCAAGCGACGAAAGCCACCTAACCTTTGCTTAGAAAAAACCGACTGTCACACCAATCTAAAAAAAACTGGTGACCGACTATCGCCCGGCAGTTGCAGGCGTATTGGCCTGACTAGCATACCGTGCAAGGTGATAAAACGCATTCTAAAGAGGGCCATCTTAAATCACCATACCACCAACTTGATATCCCGGATTCCTCCCAAGCCGTTGTCGCCTGGCGAACATTCTCGTGGTTGTGGACAGCATAACCCAAGCTGGGGACAAAAACTCAACGGATTCCACATTTTTCGACTTCAGGGCGTTCGATCGAGTCTGACATGTCACGCTGTTCCACAAACTCGAGCCTTAAGTGATTCAAGAGGAAATTCTTCACTAGATTAAAGCGTTCTTATTAGACGGAAAATACCGAGTGAAAGTAGGGTCGACCTACTACTCTTCAGCGCCGATCTTCATTTGAGCTCTTCAGGACTGCGTTGGGACCACTTGTGTCTCTAATCTTCCTCAGCCAAATGGCTCAAGTTTTTAGAGCGCGAATTTACTGACCGGAATGTCCGTGGTTCAAACTCGACCTCTGTCCCTCAACTTTTCCCTGTGTAGGCTTGGATAACTTGACAGTATCCCTGCCGTCGTGCTCCTTTTGGGTGGTATGAGATCTAGGCACCGAAAAAGTGTTATAACTGAACGATTTATCTATTTTGTACGTCAACGACGTTCTATTCCTTATCTGCTTTTCGCGGACGACTAAAAACCCTGAGTCCAAACGTCAGTGTCCTTCATATAGATGCAGACGCTACAGAGTAGTGGTCGTTGGACAGGCATTTACCCTGAATAACGAAACGTGCGTCCGACGAGAAGCCCGATCGAAGACAGGGTAAGCTTCCCACAAGTTGCTGGCATTGCGGTGAGTGGCATTTCGCTCGTTATTGCCGATTCAAGGCGTCACAAGGTTCCAGGTGCAGTCGTCGCGGCCACAAAGAAGATTTCTGTCGATTTCAAAGACTGCAGCCACTCGCACACCACCGTAAAATCCACAAATCGCGGTCCAACTCGGTGACGGCAACATTCAAAGTTGATTTTGCTTGCCGAAGGAAGTTCGTGACGGTTCGTATCAACGACATCCCAGTTCGGTTGCAACTTGATACTGGCTCCGATATCACGCTGCTCAGTGAACGAACGTGGAAGCGAATCGGTAAGCCATATGTGAAGCCGACTGATCACTGGGCCCGTAATGCTTCCGGTGGCAAACTGAAGTTGACTGGCGAAGTGGACTGCCTCATTAACTTCAAGGACTCGACGGCACAAGCCACCTGCTACCTGACGTCATGCCCCAAACTTGATCTCATGGGGCTAGATTGGATCGAAAAGCTAAACCTGCTGGATAAACCAATCAACTCTATTTGCAACGGCATACACGCAGCACCCGGACAAATTGACTTGCCGAAGCGTTCACTTGAGCACCTCCTACAACGTTATGCGTCTGTATTCACTGACGAACTTGGACGGTGTACAAAAGCAAAAGCCAGACTGTGCCTCCTCCCTGGTGCCAAGCCAGTCTTCAGGCCAAAACGTCCAGTGCCTTACGCAGCCTTGCCTATCGTCGACCAAGAACTGGACCGACTTCAGAAGGCGGGTGTTCTCCAAGCGACCAACTACTCGGCTTGGGCCGCACCTATTGTGTTGGTAAAGAAGGCTAACGGGACGATCCGGTTGTGCGCAGATTTCTCCACCGGTCTCAACGCGGCACTGGATACCCATCAATACCCTCTGCCTCTCCCAGACGACTTGTTCGCGAAACTGAATGGGGGTAAATGTTTCGCAAAGATTGACTTGGCCGATGCGTATCTCCAGGTTGAAGTGGAGGAAGAATCCCGAGAACTGCTCACGATCAATACGCATCGAGGTCTGTTCCAGTACACTCGACTGCCATTTGGTGTCAAAGTAGCGCCGGCCATATTTCAACAGATTATGGATACGATGCTGAAGGATGCACCAGGCGTTGCCGCCTATTTGGATGACCTCATTGTCATGGGTTCCAATCCCCACGAACTGTGGCAGCGCCTTGATTACGTGCTTAGTCGTATTCAAGAATATGGCTTCAAAGTGCGCCGAGAGAAATGCACATTTTTCATGCGGTCGATAAAGTACCTGGGGTTCATTATTGACGAACATGGCCGCCGTCCAGACCCGGAGAACATTGAAGCGATCAGACGTATGCCAGCACCCACAGACGTGGCGTCCCTCAGGTCTTTCCTCGGTCTCGTCAGTCACTACAGTTCGTTCCTGCCTGCCATGCATCGCCTTCGAGGCCCACTAAATCAGCTACTTACCAAGGACCACAAGTGGACATGGTCAGAAGAATGTCAACGCGCCTTTGACTCTGTCAAATCCATGCTAAGTTCCGATTTGCTACTCACATACTACGATCCATCGATGGAAATTGTTGTGGCGTCGGACGCCTCAAACTATGGAATTGGCGCAGTGATTTCACACGTATTTCCAGATAGCAGCCAGAAAGCCATTGCACATGTGGCCAGATCCCTGACTTCAGCCGAGCGCAACTAGTCAGATAGAAAAGGAAGCCTTGGCGATCGTGTTTGCCGTTAAGAAGTTTCATAAAATGCACTACGGCCGTCACTTCACCCTACTGAACGATCACAAGCCACTTCTTGCTGTGTTCGGCTCGAAGAAAGGAATTCCGGCATATACTGCCAACCGGCCCCAGCGATGGGCCACTCTGCCTCTTGGGTACGACTTCAAGATAAAATACCAGTCCACCACCAGCCTGGGACAAGCCGATGCACTGTCCCGACTCATTGGTTCAAGCAGGCCAGAACCAGAAGATACCGTGATCGCAACAATTGCCTTGGAACCAGAGGTTAACCACGTAGTTTCCGAAGCTGTTCGCATCCTCCCAGTGACTGCCGACATGGTCCGCCAGGCTACCGATCAAGACCCTGTGCTGCAGCAAGTCATAAAGTACCATCGCAATCAGTGGCCGCGTACCTGCCAAAAAGACGAACTGAAGCCTTACTTCAACCGGCGTGACGCACTATCACTAGCCGATGGATGCCTGTTGTTTTCAGAACGTGCAGTAATCCCGAAGAAGTTACAACCAGCCGTCCTGAATCAGTTCCATAAAGGGCACCCGGGAACACACAGGATGAAGGCCCTTGCTCGGAGTTATGTCTACTGGCCTTTGATGGACCCCCAGATCGAACAAGTCTCGAAATGTTGCCTGCGGTGCGCTGAAGCATCCAAGTCACCGGTGAAAACCTACCTACGCTCGTGGCCGCAACCGACCGAACCCTGGTCTCGTCTTCACATTGATTATGCAGGTCCAGTGGGTGACCAACACTTTTTGGTCGTTGTCGAGGCTTACAGCAAATGGCCGGAAATTTTTCCGGTGAACAGCCCCACAACCGCCATCACAGTCCTGGAACTCCGGCGACTGTTCAGTCGTTTTGGGACGCCAGAGACTATTGTATCTGACAACGGCAGTCAGAATACGTCGTCGGCGTTCGCACACTTTTGTCGGGAGTATGGCATAACGCATATACGCTCGCCGCCGTTTTATCCACAGTCGAACAGCCAAGCGGAACGCTTTGTTGACACTCTCAAGCGGACACTTCAGAAGTCTAGGGGGGAGGGACCAACGGAAGAGACTTTGCAAAGGTTCCTGCTGGCATATCGAGCGACGCCAAACCCCAATTCACCTGATGGAGTATCACCAGCAGAGGCACTGCTCCGAAGGAGGCTCCGAACACCACATGACACTATCCGGCCCAAAACAAAGCAGACCGGTCACCGCAACACCAGCATGGAGGAACAGTCCAGCCGGCATCATGGAGCAACTGCGCGCGCATTCAGCGAAGGCCAGAAAGTGTTGGTTCGTGACTACAGCGGCAGACGCCCTACGTGGACCTCAGGACTCATCCTTCGCCGGCCCAGCAAAGTGCTCTACGAGATTCAAGTTGGTCCAGCCAAGTGGATGCGGCAGGCGAACCAAATCCGGCCGACAGATGCGCCGATTCTGCCCACAGGACCAAGTGATATGAGTCTAGAAATGCTTCTGGACACTTTTGATCTCGGCAACATCCCAGAAAGTCAATCAGTTGCTTCGTCAGAGGCCCAGCCTGAGCACAGATTACAACCGCGACGCTGGACAGACAGGATCCGCAAGGGACATGTGTATCAGGCTACAGCATGGGCTGTCTTGTTGTGAGACCTGGCCTGTTCGAGCAGCGGAACTGAGATGTCTTCATGTGTTTGACAGCCGTTGTCTCAGACCATAGCTCGAGTGGGTTGGTGTCAGTGAATCCGTAACCAGGCAATTAGAAGGCGAGTTTTCGGTTTTGAAACTATTGCGTATGCCCAACCATCGTTTGCCGAAGAGTGCTGTTTTCCGTGCCAAATTCAAAGTGACAAGCAGATAGGTGACAGAGGAGTATAGGTGCTATCGATGCTGTTCGCCCTCCAGGATGGGTGCCGCGTGATTCCTTGTTGGAGACGCCGTGAGGTATGGCTGCTAATCAATGTCAATGGCGTTCGTGTTATCAGTCTATCCAGATTGTCTGAATAATTGTCCAGCGATGTACGCACTTCGGAGTGATTGTAGTGAGACAGCACCAAATCCCTTTCCTTTTCACCTTTATTCTCTTTCTCGCCGTAGGACTTCCAAATAAGTCATGGTTGTATGGCAGAGAAGCATCAGTGTTGAACACTGATGCTTGCTATGTATGATGATAATGATGTTGGTATCTTTTCGCCCTTTATTTTTACTTGTTATATGCACGCCTTCAATTCGTTCTGTTTTGCTATTAGTGCCTGCGTTGCAGAGAGTCAGCCAAGATGTTCTTTAGAGCACCTGGTTCATCTTTCCAGACGTTTTTTTTTCAAATTAGTCACGGAGCTATCTTCTCCACTGACTTCAGCTGATAGTTACCTTCTCCTGGCTCGCCAGTAGAAAAAGGCTTCCACGTCT
>NW_008751933.1:407586-447608 GCF_000715545.1 Opisthorchis viverrini
CCCCAGGACTCATCCTTCGCCGGCGCGGCAAAGTGCTCTACGAGATTCAAGTTGGTCCAGCCAAGTGGATACGCCACGCGAACCAAATCCGGCCGACAGGTGCGCCGATCCTGCCCACAGGACCGAGTGATATGAGTCTAGAAATGCTTCTGGACACTTTTGATCTCGGCACCATCCCGGAAAATCAATCAGTTGCTCCGTCAGAGGCCCAGCCTGAGCACGGATTACAACCGCGACGCTGGACAGACAGGATCCGCAAGGGACATGTGTATCAGGCTACAGCATGGGCTGTCTTGTTATGAGACCTGGCCTGTTCGAGCAGCGGAACTGAGATGTCTTCATGTGTTTGACAGCCGTTGTCTCAGACCATAGCTCGAGTGGGTTGGTGTCAGTGAATCCGTAACCAGGCAATTAGAAGGCGAGTTTTCGGTTTTGAAACTATTGCGTATGCCCAACCATCGTTTGCCGAAGAGTGCTGTTTTCCGTGCCAAATTCAAAGTGACAAGCAGATAGGTGACAGAGGAGTATAGGTGCTATCGATGCTGTTCGCCCTCCAGGATGGGTGCCGCGTGATTCCTTGTTGGAGACGCCGTGAGGTATGGCTGCTAATCAATGTCAATGGCGTTCGTGTTATCAGTCTATCCAGATTGTCTGAATAATTGTCCAGCGATGTACGCACTTCGGAGTGATTGTAGTGAGACAGCACCAAATCCCTTTCCTTTTCACCTTTATTCTCTTTCTCGCCGTAGGACTTCCAAATAAGTCATGGTTGTATGGCAGAGAAGCATCAGTGTTGAACACTGATGCTTGCTATGTATGATGATAATGATGTTGGTATCTTTTCGCCCTTTATTTTTACTTGTTATATGCACGCCTTCAATTCGTTCTGTTTTGCTATTAGTGCCTGCGTTGCAGAGAGTCAGCCAAGATGTTCTTTAGAGCACCTGGTTCATCTTTCCAGACGTTTTTTTTTCAAATTAGTCACGGAGCTATCTTCTCCACTGACTTCAGCTGATAGTTACCTTCTCCTGGCTCGCCAGTAGAAAAAGGCTTCCACGTCTAGTTCGATTTCGCTCTCTATCACATTTTTCGGTCTTCCTTTAGACTATGCGCCTGATGGTCTCACATGAGCTTTTCTAACCAGTGCCTTAAAATCACTGCAGGCTGTTGGCCCATGGTAAAGATGCTAGGCTTCTGATTCTGCCACTCATTATAAAAGTGATTGACGCCGCATAGGACTGTCGGTTGTCATCCATATTTGATAAGTCGCTTGTCTGACTCTGTAAACTTAGTTGTATTGGTATTAGGTCTGACGGAAGTGTGTCTGGTGAAGTCAGTGCAAGGATCTCAAAAGCTCCAGCCACGTTTGCTAATTTGTGTCACTTATGGCGTCAAAAAGGCATCTCACTGAATCTTAAGGGTCGTGTGTACCAGGCTACAGTAAGGGCTGTTTTTTATGGCTGCGGGACATGGCCTCTGAGGACAGATGATGTGAGGCGTTTTCAGGTTTTCGACCACTGATGCCTCAGAAGCGTGGCTGGTTTTGGATGGCGTCAGCGTGTTAGTAACGAGGTGATTAGAAAATGGGTATTTGGCTGTGTGGCAGGTATATAAATCCGAGAAAACATCCAGCATCATCGACCACGATGGCTCGGTCATGTGCTACGCATGCTGAAACACTGTATACCGAGACGAATGTTGTTCCCCGTGCCTCCTCCAGGATGGCGCAAACCGTGAGGTGGACAGCGCATCACTTGGCAGAAAGGCGTGAAAGAGATCACGGAGAGTTTGGGTGTTGTTGGTGTTGTACGCCTTCCAGGATGGGGTCCCCGTGACCCCGCCCGTGCTTGGCTGGAGACATTGCTAGAAATAGCGGTTAATCAATGTCTGTGGCGTTTGCGCTGTCAGTTTCTATCCAGAGTGGCTGGAGGTGTGGGCACCTCAGAATGCTACACACAGGCCAGCACCAGGTCCCCTCCCTCTCCCCCCCTCCCTTCAGTTCACTCTAGGGATTTATATATCATCTTTTGTTGGAAGAGCCTCGCTGTTTTTCTAAACATTAGAATGCTGGTCGATTGAGGAAAACATGTTACTGTCTACACGCCTGTCGCGAAGGACAGTACTTCTCTAGACCGTTTCGCACTTAGACTATCGGTAGCCTGAGGGTATTAATTTGGCTTTTTGGGAATGTTGAAGATTCGTTTAACCTGTGAGACTCTCACAACACTATGATAGCTGACAGCTCTCGGTCTGTTACCAACCGTCTAACAATCGTAACAAAGGAGTAACTCATGCGTTTCCGCATGCCATCTCGTTTCAGATCTCTACCGCCGCCGCTCGGGCCACTTACTCCTCGGAAACCTTCAGCAAAACATGGGGAAGGATAGACCAGTGGTATATTTCTACGATCCCGAATGTGGGAACTTTCATTACGGTCCCAATCATCCGATGAAACCACATCGACTAACATTGACTCACACGTTGGTAGTCAACTACGGCCTTACAGACAGCATGAAAGTAAACATATCTGTGTGAAGTAACCCTTCTCTTGCCAGGTCTACAAGCCCTACAGGGCCAGTTTGAAAGATATGATCACGTTCCACTCGCAGGACTATGCAGAATTCTTGCGAGACGTTACTCCACACAACATGCACACGTTTCCCAAAGAGAAGCTCCTTACCTATAACATTGGCGAAGATTGGTAAGCTTTCACCCACAGGCCATAACGACCGCCCCATTTCCGTGTATAGTCCTATTTTTGATGGAATTTATCAATTTTGTTCAATCTATACCGGGGCATCATTGCAAGCGGCGAAATATTTAAATAATGAGGTATAGTGTGCTCCGTTTATCCAGTTCACTTCCTGTTTCCTAGGTTGCTGACATTGCAATCAACTGGTCCGGTGGTTTACATCATGCGAAGAAATTTGAGGTACGCTCCGCTTTTCATCTAACTAAACTTCGTTATTCTCAGGCGTCGGGGTTCTGCTATATCAACGACATTGTGATAGCCATTCTTGAACTACTCAAGTACTCATTGTGATCCTTCTTATGTGTGCTCCCATAGGTATCATCCTCGAGTCTTGTATATCGACATTGATGTCCATCATGGGGACGGTGTGCAGGAGGCTTTCTATCTTACTGATCGTGTGATGACAGTATCATTTCACCGCTACGGAAATATGTTCTTCCCCGGGACAGGTAAGTTTTCTGTACGTTGTTCGCTTTATCATGTGTGTTATGTTCTTTGGCCGCAGCAGCGTTCAATACCGCATCATATAATTTACAGCTCAGGATGTGCCACGCTGGAAGTTTTATGCAACTATCCTTCTGAACGTCTCACGGCTATGGTTGAAGGCCTCATTTCTAGTCCCCATGACGCTGAATCTTTCCTGCACGTAATCTGGATTTATGTAAAGAAGTAATGAACCAGACGGCCACAATGATTGTTAGATCGATACAATGAGTTTGTCAGCCACCACTGTACTTACATCGGTAACTTGGAGGCTTCCTTCGTTTCGGTTGCAGGCCGAGAAATAGTCTACAGCTGCATCTCCATGTCACAGCGCTCCAGGAAGGTCCCGAGAATTCCCGGATAAAATTTTGAAAATTCTCAGTCGACTACGGATGGCCGATCACTAATGTGATGGACTCGCACTTAGGTACATGCCATCTTTCAGCTGATGTTACCTTACATCGGTAACTTGGAGGCTTCGAAGTTTTCGGTTGCAGGCCGAGAAATAGTCTACAGCTGCATCTCCATGTCACAGCGCTCCAGGAAGGTCCCGAGAATTCCCGGATAAGATTTTGAAAATTCTCAGTCGACTACAGATGGCCAATCATTAATGCGACTCGCACTTAGGTACATGCATGCTTTCAGCTGATGTTACGTCATGGGATGTTGACGGATCATCCGAGCGACTAATTCTCAGGGCGATCTCTGTAAGTACTGTGGTACTGCGCGTAAAATGAGATTTCTCGTACCTTGTAGGCTGTGCTTGTTTTGCTGCTTTTTTTATTTGAGGCTTGTCGTGGAGTGTGTTGGGCCTGGGTCATCTTGAATTGGTTTTGTTCTGTTGATCGAACCAGTGATGGTTAAATGTCATCAGCTACTGACGGATTACAAGTTTCACTCTGCCACCAGGTGAAGATCAAATCAACGACTTAAGATGAGCACGATATTTCCGCGCCCTTGGCTGCTATTCCTATCCTGACAACTCGGTGGTTTCCTTAACAGACTAGTCGATTGATATTTGCCGAATAACAGACACTTGTACGTAGCCGCATTTGACTCCACTTGTGCACTTTCAATGCCAAGACATATGTGAAGGGAACAATAGTTCAGCTGTAACACCCGGTGCCTAACTGCCATACTACCTGAAGGAAGCACGAGGGCTGGAATACTGCTGGGTTGCCCAAGACTAGACAGGGGACGTCGAGAGGCAGAGGTCGGGTTCGAACCACAGACCTTCCGCTCAGTATATTCGCGCTCTAACCAACTGGGCCATCTCGCCCCCTTTATCCAATTTATTGGATATGATCGATTTTGCTCACTGCTCAGCGAACTGTGCGGTAAATTTGGGCGATCAATTCTGATCGAAAAATCTTATCCACATGGAAGCACTACGATTCTCAGCAAACCACGCTCTCATCCCGCTCGGTAAGCAGAGTAGACCTTGTTGGAAGAATTCACTTCCGGATGATTATCTCTAGGGATTTTTGAACTGGTGGTCTCTATGCGGCTGCTATCCGGATGACCCATAAAATATGTTTTGAACCAGAAACTACTCTCTTTGAATAATGTATGGACGTTGTTGAGGCATTCCATTGTTGTTGGTTCGTTGTGCGAATTTTACGCCCCTTTTTAAAATCGGTATAATGCAAGATGCGAAACTCTCATTGGAACTAAGCCTCCAATTCGGAAAGGAGGAACTGTTAGTTTGGATTTTAACCCTGGTGATACGAATGATTGAGTTGAAGTGCTAGATATAATAACTGTTAGGTTTCTTTCAGGGTCGAGATGACTCAGTGGTTGGAGCGCGAATTTACTGACCGCAAGATCGATTTTGCTCACTGCTCAGCGAACTGTGCGGTAAATTTGGGCGATCAATTCTGATCGAAAAATCTTATCCACATGGAAGCACTACGATTCTCAGCAAACCACGCTCTCATCCCGCTCGGTAAGCAGAGTAGACCTTGTTGGAAGAATTCACTTCCGGATGATTATCTCTAGGGATTTTTGAACTGGTGGTCTCTATGCGGCTGCTATCCGGATGACCCATAAAATATGTTTTGAACCAGAAACTACTCTCTTTGAATAATGTATGGACGTTGTTGAGGCATTCCATTGTTGTTGGTTCGTTGTGCGAATTTTACGCCCCTTTTTAAAATCGGTATAATGCAAGATGCGAAACTCTCATTGGAACTAAGCCTCCAATTCGGAAAGGAGGAACTGTTAGTTTGGATTTTAACCCTGGTGATACGAATGATTGAGTTGAAGTGCTAGATATAATAACTGTTAGGTTTCTTTCAGGGTCGAGATGACTCAGTCGTTGGAGTGCGAATTTACTGACCGCAAGGTCCGTGGTTCGACCCCCTACCTCCCAACTTCCCCTGTCTAGGCTTGGGCAACCTGACAGTATCCCAGCCCTCGTGCTCCCCCCTGATGGCATGGCAGTCAGGCACCAGAAGGGTTCTACAGCTGAACTAGAAGTAGGTTTCTTTAAAAAAAATTCCCTTACCTAGTATTGATATGAATTGAGGCATACTAACTACTGTCTCTAACTCAACTGTAGAAAATAGGGTACTTCTGGGGTCACTTTAAGTGGTCGTACAAAAGTGTTCAACTCGAATACACTTGTTAGATGCAGTGTGACAGATGCACTCGATTTGTTCACACAAATTGACCTTGTTTTTTCGTGAGTTTGATCTTCTGTTGTTCCTTTTCCATTGCAGGCGACATGTACGAAGTTGGCGCCAAAGCTGGCAAATATTATTCGATCAATGTCCCTTTGAAAGAAGGCATCGACGATGATAGTACGTTTTGTTTTCGATCCCTTGTTTTTTGTGCCTAGATGGGTTGAAATACACTTACGGCCATTAATGTCAGAAAGGGGATGACAGCCTGGTTTCTTAAACACAATTGTTTGCGCATCAGATGCACGTACTAAAGTGTCGAGAAGGGGTCCTTTCTCCTGTGGCTGCGCAATTGCCTGGTTGAGCTGTTTTCTCTCTGATGTCACCGTCTTTCCGAGTACATCTCCGTCACTCTAATGAAAGGAAAGTTGGGAGAAAACGCGACAGACGTATGAGCAGACAAACGTGTATCGCTTTCATCCTTCGCGCAGATCATTCGTGCGTCAGCGTACAATCAATCGTGCATAACGAGAAGTCACACAGGGCATGCGCTCGCTCAAGATGAACATAATTGGTCAACCTGGACACAATGCACATTCACTTTGCATGGGTCAGGTATACTGTGATTGGGAATTCAAAGGAATGGCTCGTGGATCAGATCAGGGAGCCAGGGTCACCACTTGGTTAGCATCAGCGGTTTCAGTAACCAGGGAGTTTAAAATGAGACGCTGTGGGTGAAATTGATAAGCTAGTGTTAACCAGAACCATGCGACGCACTTAAATTTACTGATTCAGACTAGTGGGGCGGTGTTCTATAAACCCAGCCACTATTAGAATCATTTGAACACATGACCTACACTACTTATTCATACTAAGCAGATGCGTTCACTTCGTATGACCAGCCGCCTGTGTGTTTACTCGTCATTCAGTCTGCCAATAATTCAGGTACTTCTTATGGAACACCAGCAGAAATCCCTAAGCCTATGGCGTAATACTGATCGGTTCGGCATCTGCATGCTAACGCAATCAGCTGACGCAACTAGGTCCGAAGTGCTAGGCGATGTTTATGTATCTGATTATCCTACATCCGAAAGAAAAGTACTTGACTCTGTCCTTCTCTGGTCAAGTAGTATCTGAGTATGTGGCTACGCCAACTGCCTCCCTTGGACCCGAGCTCATCGGGTTCCTTTCTGGAGACCATCTGAAAGGACCGAATAACTGTGAGCTTGTCTGTCGTAAGATGGAGCCAATAGAAACCCGATACAAAAACTGTAAAATTCCTATTTTATGGAGTTGAGTGTGTTACATGTCTCTCTTCAGGTATCTTGTGATTTATATCCTATAAGATTGACAGGTTCAAGTTGTCCTTGAATGTAGACGGCTGTGATTCGTGTGCCCAGTTGATCCGACGGCAACCGAGTACTGCACTTAACTTTACCAGGTGAAAACCAGGATAGCCATTCACAGTAACCATAGCACGGTAGTAAAAGGTCGAAGGACGTATGGTTTGGCAGAACACCTTTTACACAAAGCGTCAAGGAATCATTTGCTTCCCGATCAGGGTCACGTTGAAAGGAATATGATGTAGTGCTGTCTCCTTCTCGAAACGTTTCCCTTTTAGGAGATGACCATTAATATCCGTATCGCGTGCTTCCTTCACAGTGAAAACTTACTGTTACCCGTCACCTACGTCTTAAACTCTGGTCGTCTATTCATTCAGCTGAGCTTCAGTATGGACCAGCAACAAAGCTACGTTACCAGAAAAGCATATTCATGCAGCAGCCACACCAAGCATGGCTATGGGAAGCTTGAGAAATGCTGAACTATTGTGTACTGGTCAGCCATACCCTTGGGATACATTCAAACTGTGAACTGTCCCAGCAGATGTTTATCGGCCATACCAAGTTAAGTACCGTCACAGAGTTCAGTAATATGGTGGGCAAGTATGTCGTGAGTTCTTGTGACAAACTGTTTGAAGTCTTGGTCAACAAAACATTCTGGATTGAGGTCTCCGCTGAGAAGGGAAATTTTTCATTCAGGGTCCCAGATTTAGTTTCCTCCTGACCCAGGGGGGTCCCTCAGGAATCACTTGTTTCCTACATGGTGTTTCCTTTAGGTCAGAAATTATCATGCCAAAAACACTCGATGGGTGAGTTTTTTGCTGTTTTATCTCACGTGCGGTGAATGTGGACAAACAAATTTGTACAATCCTAAAAAACAAACGTTTCGTTTATGGTATCCAGGAAAAGTCCGCTGAACCTGCTAACCTCGCGCTAGTTCCACATTAAACAAAAAAGCGGACTAACCTTCAAAGATACTCTGTGTGAAATGTACCTCAGCAAGTAGTTTGGTGTCTGAATGAAGAGGCGACCTCCCCGGGGTCCCAAGCCTTAAGAGACTATGGAACAACTATGATCAACAGACTCTCATGCCAAAACACTCGATGGGTGAGTTTTTTTGCTGTTTTATCTCACGTGCAGTGAATGTGGACAAACAAATTTGTACAATCCTAAAAAACAAACGTTTCGTTTATGGTATCCAGGAAAAGTCCGCTGAACCTGCTAACCTCGCGCTAGTTCCACATTAAACAAAAAAGCGGACTAACCTTCAAAGATACTCTGTGTGAAATGTACCTCAGCAAGTAGTTTGGTGTCTGAATGAAGAGGCGACCTCCCCGGGGTCCCAAGCCTTAAGAGACTATGGAACAACTATGATCAACAGACTCTGACCCCAGCTGTTCAGTCGCAGCTCAGCCAAATCAGCCAGTGGACTTAGGGTCCAATGCAAACCGTTGGCAGCGGAATGCACGTGATAACAAACCCAGTCAGTGTCAGTTTTCCGCACAACCATCCGCATTTGGCACCGCCAAGCGAATTCCTGCATCATGGGTCGGCGCCGTCTTTGGATGTTTGGGCAGGCGTTTTGGAAATCTGGGTTTCATGGCGCTTTGTGAGAAATCCTGTTGCATTTGGTATCGAGTATCCTGATCACCACATCGTCATGTTTTGCTTATAACTCTAGTATGAGAATCCCTCGCCGAGAGTATCGAGTTCAGAATCCGTTCGGAAGTCCATTCGTCCTTCTCATCTGTGTTGCATGCCGCTCAAAAACCCAACAGACATACTAGTAAATGACCCAGTTCAATTCAAAATTGGATTGAACCCAGCAGAAAATTTTATGGAACCTCTGCCGAGGTCATTTGTCCTTAGATCTGGCTTGTATTTTGTTGACTGCTATGAGGTACGCCTAAATTTCGGACCGTCACCAACCAATTGTCTGCAGTTGGCTGCTTGTGTGCCTAGTGAGGTAGTTTAGGCTCGCACAGTGCCGGTGGATGCAAAGGAATTCAGTTCACTTCCTTGTTTATTTGGTGTTATGAGTTCATCTTCAGGAACCTAGTGTTCTTGACCATGTGCTCTCTTCCTCTCTCCACTTCAGTGTATTTCAACATTTTCCGGTGTGTTGTCAACGACGTGGTTACCTATTATCGACCGACTGCCGTGGTTCTCCAATGCGGTGCGGACTCTCTCGGTTGCGACCGGCTCGGTGTCTTCAATTTATCCATACGGGGACATGGGTAAGATTCCTCTTTCATGAATATCTCAACATATAGCTTCCCTTGACTTACGCGGATCACAAACAGCAGCTATCATTCGGTTGTAAATACCCTTTCGGTGCCTACGTGCCATTCCACCCGAGGAAAGCAAGAGGGATGATATACTACCAGACCACCCAGCCTAGACAGCAGTCGAGATGCCTTGGTCGGGCTATATCCACGGACCTTCCGAAGTTCGCGCCTCAACAACTGAGCTATCTGAAGCCGTAAACTTTGTACGAATTGCGCAAAGCTTCTGGCTGCCGCACCGATCGGTCTGGAATGGAGGCGGTGGATGCCTGGTTTTAGCCGGAATGATCGGGAGATCGAGATCTCTATTGATGGCGACAGGGAGAGTGCGTGTACGCCACGTATTGGTCATTTAGGTCGGCTTCATTTACAAAGAGAAAGCCCAATTGCGAATTCACAATACCAGCATCCTATAAGTAGTTCAGAGGAAGAATGATTCCGCAAGTAAAAACTGATAAGTCGTCACTCGAGGAACCAGTTAACGTGTGACCACGTGTGTAGACCCCGCGGCTGAAGGATGAGCAGCGTTATATTCTGCCTGACCACAAGTTAATTACAACGCTGATCAACCGCTGAACGGTAACCTTCAAACTGCTAACCGGAGATCATTGGTTCAAAACTCCCTGGAGTTTCGTGAGGTGCGCACTGGTGATGATGCCCTAAAAGGATGAAATAGTTCTCGGCTTTTTACCATCATCATCATCGAGAGCATGACATCAGTGTTCACTGCCGTGCAACCATGATTTATTTGAAAGCCTTATTGTAAAGAAAAGAGTAAATGTGGACGGGGAAGGGACTTAGTGCTAGCTTAACACAATCATTCCGAGGTGCCTACACCTCCAGGCGTTCACTTAGGCAATCTGGATAGAAACTGACAACAAGAACGCCACTGACATTGGTTGGCAGCCATATCTTGTAGTGTCTCCAACCAGGCACAGTGAGGATCACGCGGTCCCCATCCTGGAAGGCGAGTAGCACCGACAGCACCCAAGCGCCAAGTCAAGTGTTGGCCGCCTCTCTGTTTACGCCACTCCGAACTGAGAATGGAAAACAGCACTCTCCTTTCAGCATAAATTGGTTTAACTCACAGAACTATATCTCACTTGAAAATTCCCATATCTCACATTACCAGCAACTGGAAAAAGCCTGAAACTAATGGGTATATTGTTCCAATCCTGAGGAAGCTCTTTTGTTTACTTTATATGTGAGTAAACCAATCACGATAGCTCAGTGGTCAAGGCGTGAACTTAATGACCGAAGGATTGTAGTTCCAATACAACCTAGGGCATCTCGACTACTGTCTAGGGCTGGGTCACGTGACAGTACCTGAACTCTCGTGCTTGCTTCCGGTGGTATGACAGTTATGCGCCGAAAGTATGTTACAGCTAGTTAGATGTCTTTTAGATACCTCTCTATCAGTTACGGTTTCTGACTTGCGTATATTCTTCGTTCGATAGAACCAAGCACTCAGTGTCTTTTTACAGGCCACCGGAGCAAAGCTCGAAAGTCGTATGTATGTCGTGATCAGTTTGTGGTGGCTTTCAGCATCCCATCAGGGTGTCTTGCTAGGATTAGGTTGAAAAACACTGGGGTACCGTTTAATTCCTTTTCTTGAAGCAAACAACTGCTGATCGTCCATAGTTAATTTCAAAATACATTACTACTCTCCACGAGGGAAAATCCGGTCGTGAATACAGTTTGAGGATACGAAGCTCAGGTCGTCATTCGATGAAACGACGTCCCTCCCAGAACCAGAATGATATTTGAACTCCTCGCTTCATGTATGTTTCTCCCATGTAGAAAGCACTGGTAGGCCGTTTGTTCATACTTGCCAGTCGACTGTTACGTTAAACGGCTGTTATACTGTTGGGATACTTTACCGCGCCGCATTGGCAGTATTTTCTCCGCGGAAACGAACGGGTCTTGGCCGATGATTTACCGCAGAATACGTCTAAGGGATCAGACTTAGGAACACGTTGCGAGTAAACAAGCTACGCACGAAAACCCGATAGTTTTCCGTCTTCTCGCTGATAGGCAAGGGTAAATCCTGGTTACGAACAATTTATTTATGGTTCTTATTCGCGACAAATAGGTGGTGTTTCTAGTGACTTAGATTACAGGGGCTGGTGTCCCTTACCTAGGTTCACCATATTGTATTTGTGCTCATCAGTCACGCAAATGGATGATTATTGAATGTCTAGTGTTTCTGCTCATATTGAAGCGAAATGGTCCATCTCATATTAATAATAAAAGCTGTCTCAGCACCCGATCACTGCTAACTTTTCGTCAGGTCGGATGGTTTATAAAAAAAATCACGCTGAGAAGCAGCAAACTCTATCCGTCTTACGGTGGATCGTGACCGGTCATCCAGTGCACTATCTAATACGGTAGAAACACAAAAAGTGGGAGTTTGGCGTTGCCCATGAACGCGCCGGTTGTATCCGGTGCTTTGCGAGTCAGGCCTCCATTCCTATAGTGCCTTGTGCGTCAATGTTTGAGGTCACATGCTCGGATGTGCATCGGCACCGAATTCTGGTCTGCGACACTCCAAACCTTCGGTTGTCATACTTTACACAGACGTCTGCAGAAACTTTTCGTAGGTCGGATGGTTTATAAAAAAAATCACGCTGAGAAGCAGCAAACTCTATCCGTCTTACGGTGGATCGTGACCGGTCATCCAGTGCACTATCTAATACGGTAGAAACACAAAAAGTGGGAGTTTGGCGTTGCCCATGAACGCGCCGGTTGTATCCGGTGCTTTGCGAGTCAGGCCTCCATTCCTATAGTGCCTTGTGCGTCAATGTTTGAGGTCACATGCTCGGATGTGCATCGGCACCGAATTCTGGTCTGCGACACTCCAAACCTTCGGTTGTCATACTTTACACAGACGTCTGCAGACCTCTCTAATATTGACTGATCTAGCACCTATTGATATTGAACCATCATCGACAGCACAAGATCGATACCTCGAAAGCGTTGCCGTGAAAGGAAGGAATGAAAATGGGATAGGCCAGCAAGCTTCCACGACAAGGAGACGTCCCCAGAACCAAAAGCACTTTGGATCGTACCACCCGGTGCTGCAATAGGCCCCGCCCTTCGGGTGATCCTTTGGCTCAAGTGCCCGGCCTGTTTGGCATAGTTGTCCAGTTGCCAACGCAGCTGTGCACGGCAGTTCCGGTTTTTCTGTTTTTATAAATATTCGAAAATGTCGTCAATCACAGTCAACCTTTTGGTGATCCAAATTTATCTTCTAACTCGTTCTCCTTTGAGAGAAGGCAGAATCGCTGCTTCCGTACACAGGGAGGTGCTGACAGCCTAAGCAAAGACCTAATTGCTGTCACACTTCTATCACCCGTATGATAATCCCAGGCCGCTACGTAATGCTGGAACTCGTCACACTGATCGGGCTATCACGAGGTGGTAGCTTGTGATCGGGGCATATGTGTAGATGTTTACAAGGGGTTTGCTGTTCACAGTGGACATGAAATCTCACGCTGTAGTCCGAAGGTTTGCACTGCCACCATCACATGTAATTCATCACACAACGCCCTTGGGTTGGTGCACCAATGAAGAGTGGCGTTTCATATTGTATTGTTAGGCTATTTCCGCTAGTATCCTCCAAAAGGTTCGTCCTTGTGATCTCATAATTTATCATAAGAAATCGCTTTATGGTAAATGATTGTCTGGAATTTGGAATCGTTTTTTTTGGTATTTGGTCGCGGACTCAGTAATTGGCATACTTCCCTTTATTTTCTTCATGGGTGTTCGCTTCTAGACGTTGTGTGAAAATGGTCAAAGCACTTGGACTTCCACTTTTGGTACTGGGCGGAGGTGGTTACACTGTTCGCAACGTGGCCCGCTGTTGGGCCTACGAGACTGCTGTACTGTTAGACCAAGAAGATAATATATCGAATGACCTCCCCTACTCCCCCTACATTGAATTCTTTCACCCGGACTACACACTGCATCCAGACCTGACCACCAAACTGGATAACGCCAACACAAAGCAGGTTAGTTGGACCTTTTCATCGCCTAGCATCACTTATCGGAGTAAAACGGTTGAATAAAAGACACGGAATCACTTTTCACAGGAGAAAATAGGATAACCTTTCCGTCCTTCAAACATGACCCCCGTAATCTTGGTCTTAGAACACTGAAACTTTGCCGGTGGATAGCAATAATAAAAAAAGTACAACCGAATGCCAACTTTGGGCTTAAAAACACACTTAGGGTGTGCACAACGAAATCATTTGACCACTATTATTTTCCGCTATGGCTAGATCGGAACGGTTTTTTGCAGTTTCATATATTCATGTGGGAATCAAATATTCACCAGTCACTCCAATTCTGCGGAGAGACACGCCAGATACACGTGGTGTTTCACTAGATACAAGTAACACCCTCACCGCCACTTGACATTTTTATGGTGTGAATTCCTAGCCTTCCTTGCAGGCAGCAGGGCTGAACAGCGCTCTGGTACTGTCGGATTCCAAAGGTAATCTCAACCGCCCAGTCCGACGGGACTGGGTCATGTTCCTAACACTGTTTGGTTTGGGGTCAAAGTTAATCAAGCTTTCCTGTACGGACAACCAGTGGGCAATTAACTTGACCATAGCGCACAACATTCGATTTCATTCTTATACTAGTACAGAAACCGCCACTGGAATTCGCGGGATAGACGTACTCCAGTAGGGTCTTTTTTTCTGTGTATGAAACAACTATCCGAAGACTCTCATACCGTATTCAGGTGCTTTGAGACATGTACTATTCAACGGTTCTTAGCGCACGTTGTTTCGCACAGGCTCCGTAACACCGCGTGTATTCCAAAACCCAACATAGCCATATTACCGGTAATTCCTGGAGTACATCGAGCAATATCAACCTAAATCGTGTGGATGCTGAAGTAAATATATAACCAGTCCCATCAAACGGGACCGTTTCATTGTGCGTTCATTAGAAGTGACTACCCATCTAAATCATAAGCAGAGACAGTCCTCGTCGTCATTCCAGTAAGTATCACCTCCACCCCCAAACCTACAGGGGCCTGATGTGGTTCGCCACTAAAAGCCATTGGCTTTGGCTACCGGATTGTGTGTTTATGTTCGTCACTACCCCAAACTTAGTTTTGCACACGTTATACCAACTTGTACTGTTCCTTAGTAGGCTCTGTTCTTCACTGGTTTTACGATTGGATGTTTTCAATGTGTACAAAGTCAAAGCCTTCGATCGCTTCAGTTTTTCCCTATTCATCCGCTTTGCCTAAGCTAGCTATCAATATCAGGTACGTAAAATTTCCTTTCAGTATTTGGAGGCACTTCGTAACACCGTGCACGATCACCTGAAGCAGCTGGTGCACGCTCCGAGCGTGCAGTTTACCGACGTTCCGGCTGACTATTTGGATACGTTCAGAATGGAACTGGAAGAGGAACGGTACGTCGTCCTTGTCATCAACTTGCTTTTTTCGCGTAGCCTCTGTGAAGTGGATCAGACTACTGTTTTCTAGGTATAGCACGCTACTCATAAGGTTGCTGAAATCTCTTCGATACCCACGACCAATTTCGCCCTTCTTGGGGCTTATAAGGTAGGCGCATGCTCTGAATTTCCGTCAACCTTATGTTCTACTTGGATCAGATTACTGTTTAACGCACAAGGCCTAATTCGTAACAGTTCAAAAATTGTTGAAACCTGTAGCTAAAGTAATACACAACACGTGGCGATATACACCCATGAAGAGTCCATATCAGGTGAAGTTAGCTCAGGACGCTGGGCGTTCCATGTGATACGATGCCAGCACTGGTTTAGCTTCATTCAGCTAAAATGCGTGCACCCTGTCGAGTGCAGCTTGTATTAGAGCCTCAAATCCTCCACTTGTTTGTTCTCGTTTCGATTCATTCGACATCAGTGCCTTAGTTTATCTTTATCTCTTCTCTGGTTCTTACTCTTCAGCGAAAACCCCAATGGGTGTTTGGCCAAAGAAGAAGAGGAGGAATTGATAAATGCATAATCGTGTATATAAAGCAATATATCTAGTTAGTCTCTTGTCTGTACAGAGCTGTAATTTTAAACTTTCACTACTTCAAGTACATCTCTTTTATTCTACTTCAAATATGCTTATTTTTATGACCAACCCTGGGGTCTGAGAGGGAAAGTGACCACCGGCTACCCAATGAATGTTCTCGAGTTTCCAAACTCATCTAGATGACGGTCACTCGCATTCTCCAACTTCACATCTAGCCCACGCAGGAACTATAACTTCATCAAGGCGGTTGCACAGACTGCTTCTCTGACAGTAAAATGCGACCTAATGAACGAGCTCGACCACAGCGTGTCCGTGGAATTCGACGTGCTGGTTTCAGCCGGGACGGAGGTTTCACATGAAAGGCGTATATGGAAGACGTTGATCCAGTGACGGGTTTCACTGAGTCTGCTGAGCCTACTCGGTCCTCTTCTTTCATGAATATGAGATCACATGTGTCCAGAGCAACCCAGTGTGTATCATCCACCGGTACTCCCATAATCCACACGGGTCGCTCGGCTGCCCACAGCTCCGGTGCAATGGCTGGTAATGAGAAAACAGACGCATTACTGATAACTGTTTGCTTGCGACCCTTCAAACTACAGGAGCCGGTCATTTCGTCCAGGCCTTGTTGTCGAGTGGATTCGTCAGTTACCGGAAGACCGTCCATTTCGTTTGTGTTTGCCTTTGCGTCCGTTTTCGGCGCCCGACATACATTTCGTCGCTTCCGTTCCGTTATTTCTTCCTGTGTAATGAGAACAAAGATGCGTTATTTAAGTCATTGTCACTGGTAGAAGCTAGCATAAATCTTAGGCGGAAGCGTACTGGTCATTCTGACGCGAGATGGACCACCTAATAAAATTATAGTTACGTTACGGAAGAACCCAGAAAACACTAAGTGGTGTACAACAAGGAGTTACTTCAAAAAAGAACCAAGTCGAGTGAAGCTAGCTGATAGGCAAGTCGGTGCGTTGCGATCAATTTATACCAATTCGACTCCATAAATTCCAGCACATTCATGGGAATGCTACGTCAATGACCTGTCCCACTCTAAGCTTTGCCGTACTATTCCAGGGCATGTTATATGTGGCTAATATCTACCGAAGTTATCAACTAATTATAGCCACCAAGCCGTTTTTTTCCGAAGGTACCGAGATTATCGCCTGCCGCTAGGTGACAAGGAAGTAGGAAAAGCATGCCAAATTAGATAGACGGAGTTCACGGGCTCTTTCCGTCCACTTAGTGCCTCCTCTGGGTAGGCATCTGTTGTGAACGAGTGGCGCAACACTGTGAACAATTATATTTTGAAGTTCTAGTGACTGACCACTATTAGTTCGGAGATGCTGCAATGATCAAGAGCTGCCGCCTTAACCCGGTCGCGCTTGGATCTTCCAACGATGTTGTGGGTGATACTTCGTTCCTTGAGGTTCAAGCATACCAGGAAGACCAGAGCCAGACAAAGTACGGCGAGCAATCGTATTATGATGCGATCTGCAGGTAAAGTACTCTGCAATAGTGAAAGCAATAAGTTGTTGTTTTTTCTGCGCGAATGGCACTTCCCATATTGTCGAAACAGCGATGCGGCCTCCCTCCACGAAGGGACTGTTTAGAAGGGGGCAGTTCGCACACGCCGAACGGTTGGATGTGACCGACGGCGTAAAAACTATTACAAAGTGCCCCCAATGGCTCAAAACGCATTTACCGTGCATGGCATCGGGATCTCGGCTTATGACAGTCCCGTGCATGCAAGTAGATCTGATAAATCAATCAGTTGCCTCGTGACAATATCCCTCACGGAAACAGTAGAACCTTGTAAGTCAGATTGTTGAGTCAGAGATCGGTATTCCAGAAACAATACTTGCATTTTCCCACTGCCTTGTTGATCAAACTCTAATCAGCGGCCCAAATTGATGTACTCCATACAAACCCCGCTTTGGGCCTCGTTCAACAGCCCTCACCCTTCAAGCAAGTATAATTAGGCTGACTGCTAATCGGGGCTGTCGCGTATAAATTACTATTTCTGAGTACAGCATTATATACTCCATCTCCTGTGGACGCTTTAGGTAAGCTATCACCGAACCTTTTCCACTTCATTATTAACGTTTCTTCGTCTGCACCTCCCTTTAACACCGGGAAATTCGCTCAGACACTGCGTACGTTCACAGCATTGTTCTCAGTGGATAACATCCCTCAGAAATGCAAAGTATTCCATCCACGAAGTAGTATCTGCCCGCAAGTATGACTGCGGACACACCTCATGCTTGCAAATGAGCATATCGGTGTGGCAGACAAATCCACCCACCAGGTCAGTTGCATAAGTGCAGATGAAGTGGTGGGAGCAGAAGGTCCGGACAGGTCATTCCTGATTTACTTCTGAAATCAACAGTACTTCAGGCTGGAATTTGTCGTGGAATGAAGGTATGTGCCTACGTGATCAGATCATGGCGGCTGTCTATGTAACATTCGTGGAATCTCATACCGGGTTGAGAAACAGCTAACAGGTCAAACTAACACTGGTCCTTCAGTGTGTGGTGGTTCTTTAAAAATGGACTACTTTTGTGACCTTACGTCAGCACTGCTGCCTCGGGGTAAGGCTTTTGAGTCAAGCGCTTTGGTTGATGGCCTTGAAGGTCTTCTCGTCTAGATTTAGGTGCACCGGTAGTACCTTAGTATGCATACGACCGCAAACTCCACAAGTTTCAATAATTCCATACCACATCGGTCGTCATATGGTCAGTCGCCTTACTTGTTGCAACCAGCAGGGCGGGTAGTAGACACAGACCACTGCTGACACCTGCCTCTATCCACTACTATCTCTTGACTTCCTCCTAGTCCAATTTAATGATCACTTTCCTGCAGCTAGCTAAAATTGTATCTTTTCACACAAGGTGAACGGTGGCGCACCATTTTCCACGTCCGCCGCTTCTCAAGCCTTGTCCTTCTGTTTTTATCGCAACGCTTAAGCAAATTAGTCGACGAGCTGTTTTAGCACGCATTCCAAACACTACCAATGAGAATCGCTGCGTTTTTGCAGTTCGAATACTCTATCCAAGTGCGGAAACCAGGGTAACGCCGCTTTGGACGCTACCGCCTATGAACTTTAGGGGTATCATACCTGTTGTATGGGATTGCACCGGCATTCGTTTACCTATGTTCTTCAGGAGCTGGTGCTTCATTAAGCGACTGAGTCCCCGTACCGTTATTTTGCAGTCTGCACTAGCCGAAATACCTGCCGTTCTCTATTTGTAGACTGTGCACGTGCACTAACCGACTGAAGCACCAATTTGGCGAAAAGTACCGTTTACGAGACACTATTCACTCTCCTGTTGAGCATGAGCAGCTCATATATTATCCTAGTCTCTAGTCTCTCTAATTCCAACCCGTCAGATGTGACTTGGCGGTCTGTTCACTTAGGGCTTGAAACGCAATGTTATCGTTAATCGTCTTCCGCGGCCTTGCGCTGACTATCCCTCAGTAGCGTTGGGTGTAGACGCTGTTTAGTTGTCTGGCATTCTCCTACTAAGTAACAACCATGTAACCAGCTGGTCACACAGCCATTAAATTCCGAGATACCTATCTTCCGCAAATTTTCCATTGGCTGCCAATAGCATGGCCCTGACTGTCGATCTTTCCCAAATACTCTCATCTATTCAGAGCACGCTTTCGCCCGGTGTGAGTTTACGACAAGCTTCCTTAGAAAGCGTAGGTCAAACTTTTCGTTTAGCGATCTGACCGCATGTTACACAAGCTCGATTCACGTGAAGCATCCCCAAGGAAGTTCAGTCACAACGGTGACCAGACAAATATCACCATTCAAGTAGCTTGAACAAACTCATCTTGACACGCTGATTATAGCTAGCAAGCTGGAAGCAAACTGTACTGTCGATGCCGCGTTTGCCGAATTCAGTGCAATTCATGACTTGTGAGGCACATTACTGACCATTCCCCACCACGTTGAAACAACATAGAGCGTAACTTTTAGCTTTCCCGCAGAGGATAACTGACACTTACCGCTGACCTAGCCAGCAAAACAGTTTGGCCCCCTTCACATCCAAATTCATCCGGCAAAGGTGCTTGTGTCGTCCGCCTTCCTATTTTTAACCGCTCACGCACAAAGCGTCGAATTCGAGTGAACCAACCGAAATAGTGTTGTTGATGCTGCTGCTGCTCCATCGGAGCCGAAGTATCTGAGCTGGTGCGCAAGTGACTAGGATAAAGACTTGTCGTATGAGGCGAATAGCTTGTTGTGCGATGTCGTACTCGATTCTCGTCATCATCGCTCCGAATTGAGTCGTCGTATGGGTCTTGTTGCACGAATACCGGAAAGAAATTCCAACCGGCACACGCCTGTAAGCGTCGGCAGTTGGTGGTGGAAGCAGGACCGACTGACGGTTCATCATCCGCCTCTTCTCCACCAAACAAAGTCGTACACGAGATGACGTCACCAGATTGATTCATCAGTAAGTAACGCTTTCCAGACCGATCCAGGCTGGATCTTGAGGAGTGTTTGAGTTTGGTTGGCGACGAGACACCATCAGTCGGCGGCGTGTTGTTTGTGCCAAATGTCGTTGGGGTGGTGTTGTGGTTGAGGTTAAACAGGCTGGCTTGTCCAACTGGCGGAGTTGTTGATACGCGTGTTAACAGTCGACCGCCAGCACTAGAGACCGGTGTGGGCGAGGTGCTTTCTTCATCCACATCTACGTTCACTCCATTACATTCCGAGTCGTTTTCTGGGCTGGTCTGATTGAGTGAGTCCAGTTTGAGACCTTCGGATCTACGAAAATGACGGTACGGTGGGTGGGAGTGTAGAAAGTTACGCATAAGAAAGCGCGATACCTTCACTTTTATGACTTCAAAAAACGTAAACTCGGGAAACGTGATAGTAGGTTAAAGGAATGATAAGCCTCTCCAACGATACACAGAGCCATATGCTTTTGCTAGCATCGTAAATAGTGGTTTGCTGGCGACTGACTCGACACCATTTTACCAAATGGATGGTGGAGTATGAAATGGTGGGTACCACGTTTAACCGAAAAAGACGTCTGTAGTCAACTTTTTCCGATGAAGTTGGACGACAAAGTTGCACATGTGGAAGTTCTTCAGTGGTGCTCGTGCATCGGAGCTTTCGCCTTCAATGCGTAGCTATGCCATATCCGAACAAACTGAACATGCCTTCGCCTCCAACCAAGGGCTTTATGTCCCACAATTCCGTTTTCCGGTGATCGGAACTGTAGCAGCTGGAACCAATGTGCATATGGTGCACGGTTTACGGCTGATAAATTGAATTGAATTGATATGGTGACTGGGTGTGAGCGATTCTGAAAACGTGGTACGCGGTAAGCTATCTAGAATTATCTTGGTTCCCTGTAACAGAACCGAAGAGCCGTTTGTTCTCAGCATCTGTACTTTGTCAAGCGCGAAACTACTGATTGGAAGGCCCATGGTTCGAACCCGACCTGTGTATCTCGGCTACTCCTGTCTATGCTTGGGCAGCCTTGCAGGAGCTCAGCCCACGTGCTTCCTTCGGGTAGAGTGGCAGCTATGCACTGAAACTGTTACGGCTGAAAAATCGTTAGAATAATTATAGCAAACATGCACGTGGTTCCTTACTGTTTATCATCTCTTTATTTTTCCACTTTATGGCTTTCAAAAGTAAACCTGTTTTTTTCTGTCTTCGATGACGAAGATAAGTCTGGTTGCGCGCACGCACAGTTCATTTTCCAATGCCCAAGTGGGTACATATGATATTTGCACTTTCTATATCAGTCGGCGAACGCTTTTGGTTGCCTACTAGTCCATCAAAAAACGTTGTACTGTTGGCGGAAAGAAAATAAGTCACATCAAAAACAGGATCGCAACCGTCTTTCGGACAGTCATTGAGAAGTGATTAACATCCAAATATGAAGGATCGGAAACCTTTTTGCGCTTGAGAAGGCACGCGCGGAATGCGTCTTTACCAAATACCGCTGAGCATCCGGACGTCAAATAATCAATATTCTGCGGGTTTATTCCACGCGAAGGTTTCCAATTCTTCTCGATATTTATTTTCACGAATATGCTAATCAAAGCGATGCTAAAGGCGATTAAGCGGCCATAAATGCTAACAAATGCTCGAGTAACGCTTAAGGTATTCGGCATTTCGGTTGGAGACTGCTCTTCTTAACCACCACGCAAATTGCCGCTTAGGTTGCCGTTGATCTGTTCACTGAGCTTGGTAAGTGGCTCTTAATCGAATTATCAATTCATCGTTGGATGGGTTGTTTCACTGTGTGCAACGTTTTCACGGCTAGCTCAAGCGGAAACACGGGGATAAGCAAAAGCCCGACAACGAGTAGTGATTTCCACGGGAACATCATATATGCAGCATTCATTGGACGATAGGTAACCGCACACGACTCACGTGGAGATTCAATTCAATTTGTTGGGAGACTCCAGGTAAAAGTATGAACACGGTAGTGGTTGACAGTGGGAGTGAACCGCATGCAAAGACTTCCTTCACGCTATTTAAAGTGGAGTAGGATGAACAAACAATGAGACTGATGAATGAGCTACTGATACTCGCGGCAATGCTTGCTAGCTTTCCACAACAGTGGTTCAGAGTGCGAAGGTAGCTGGATTCGTGAGAGGCGGACAATAAGGGAGGTTATGAAGCACTGGACTATTGAGATAAAACGTTACTTCGACCAGGAATTTCACTGATTAGTAACTAGTATGCTGACCCTTTTAGTTTTCTGCCTCGTTCGAACAAATGTGAAGATATTTTTCAACTTATAGCCGCGTGACGACGATTAGTCGGAGAAAGCATTCTTGTTCTATTGTATCAAGTACGCGGTCCTACTGGATGACAGGAGAGTAACTTTCCAGTGTTTTCGGACATCCAGATATTTAGCTACTTTTAGGCAGAGTAATCCTATCAGAGGCTTCACCTCTGCGTCCTCTGAGGCGATCGTGGTAACGCTTCCTATGGACCATAAGCTCAAGCACGATATGCCGAAAAAGCCACTCCGGGGGTTAACTAACGCCTTTAGGTGCGTGCGTTTTTTTTCGAGAGAATTTCTTTTCCCAACGGGACTTGTGCCTCACATGAACTGACTAAGGCGAGCAGGAATATGTGGATCCAGGTTAATAGTTACGGCGTCTGCTATTCATCCACGGTGAACGTATTCATCAACACAGATGACAGCGATCCCAAGTGATACGAGGTGCTACATGTGTGTGTGACTAGAAGACGTAGCGTTTTTTTTCAGACCTCGTAAAACAAATACCAGTGTATAATGCTAGAGTCAAGATGCCAACCGTGATTCTGACAATTACTGTCGGCTGTCATTGAGTTTCGCTCTGATGTGCGGCGATGAGGCATAGACCGATTTCTGGAAACCAGTAGGTTTAACCATGTTTCCACTACTCCTACTATGATTTTTCCTGTATCTTGGTAATCACGCACCCCGCTATAAAATCATGCGACCACCCGTGTCTTCCGTCTTAACTCTGTGCCCAACGGATACAGTTGGATGATTTTCGGTCAGCAAGTGGTGAAACCACACTGAAGTAAGAGCATTTGGAAATGAAAAAATCGACATGACTTGCTAGTACCTCCAGACAGCTTCGTAATACCTTCGACACTTCGACTGACACTTGCATTTTAGAGTAGCCACCAGTTCTGGGGCTATTGATGTTGGCACATTCTCTGCACTAGCGTACTGCAAGAAGTATTCGCGGTCAGATAAAGTTAATGAATACAACTTGACCAGTCTGACACCATCATGGGACGAAACCGAAGGCAGCTCTGGAAAGCGCGGAAGGTTCGATCTACTACACCTCCATGTGTGGATACCCCCATCTACTCACGTCAACGAGGGGTAATATTACGTATTCCCGCGACTGGAAGTGCACATCAGTCTTAGTAATCGTTCTATATCGCCCGTTTGCTCCACATGCAAAATCAGGCCCTATGTAAAAAATTTGGCACGCACAAGGCTTAGAAGGGTATTTTAGATCAAGACCATGAATGTCAAAATGGATGTAAAATGCCCCGTCGATCCTACCTTGCCTTGGCAAGTCGTTCTGAGTTCGATCTGTCATGAGACTGGGTACCCTTTCCGTTCGGAGTTTGTATAAGGACACGAGGTAGTGATCGTCGAAGACATTTATCTCGCATAATGGGTTGTTTGCCACTACTCACGGCGTATCGAGTAAACACAGGTTTACTGTCACCATGGAAGAGCACAGTGGCGGATCTTGTCGGCACGGAAGAAGAGCATATTGGATCACGAGGAGTAGTGGAAGCACGAATTGAGCGGTCCAGTTCAGTGGTTGAAATGGTACCCTTGATGACCCCAACCAGTTTGAGCCTTTCGGATTGCACAGACCCGAGGGAGATATAAGCTGTTGAACTGGCTTTCTTCAATGAGCCCAAACGTTCGCATTCATCCTCTTCGAAGATTGAATGGCATGTGGGCAGCTGAAACTAATTTAGAACGCCTAGAATGGTTACGTCCGATCTCACTGCACTCAAGAAAACAACCACTTACGTTATAAAACCCATTAAGTTATGGGAGAAACAGAGTACAAATCAACTAGCGAAAAATCAGTAGCTAAGGTATGCGAGCACATTTGTCATCCGCTGGAGAGACGAACCTTTGGAATAAAATGTTGTTGGCCTGTATCGAATTTGGAGACTAAGGAGACCATTTCTCAGCTCGGACCACAGACCACCGTTTAGGTCGGAGAGAACTAGTAAATTCGCCTGTTCTGCTTGTGTCGCGCAATAAAGCATTCGTCCCATGTCTTCCACAAGTTCAGCGGGCGTCTGTTTGGCCCTGTAAATCACTGTATAGTTTAACTGCTCGCATAAAATATAGTGCCAAGTTCAGCCTCCCGCTGCACTAGGTTTCTGATTTTCTCGAGGTCAGTAAAAGAGTCTTCATGTTCATAGTTTCTTCATATTGTATGAAGATAATCTACACTGGCGCTTATTTGCCAGTCACGCTGTAGTAAGCGTGGTGGAACACATCCTGGTTTACACCTACTGCTTTCATCGCCACTCTTTTTAACTCACTGGGTTCGAATGGTTGAACGAACCCATACCGTTTGTGAACAATAACTTGGAATTTTTATTTATCGTAGCTCTGGTGGAGTACAAAATGAAATGCATTCGAATAGCGGACAGCATCATGCATACAGGCATCAACTTTCGCTCGTATGAAGTAGGCTTTTTCAATAGCCTTTTTACTCGACCCTCATTAGTTTCGTTTCGGGAAAGTCCATATATCACAACAGACTGCTTTCTGCAGGTCCCTTTGGGGGGGAGACAACCGTTGGCTATGAAGGTCCGATCAGTATTGACGTGGTAACGAAAAAATAACTATCAGTCTGGGTAATTTAGAAAAGATGACGATGATGCAATACAAGGTCACCGCAAAAACCATACCTGACAAACGTTGCCCACTTTTCGTGACGTCTCTTGTTTTTGGATGGACAGTGAGGAGCGTATACGTGTAGCCGTACGTTTCAATACCCGTTGCCAAAGGCATAGGCTCACCACGCTGAGTAAGAGGAAGCAAGCACCCAAGGCAGAAACTACGGCTCCGGCATACAGACCCACGGGATACAGGCGGGAGAAGTCAGGTACGAAGGCCCAAGTAAATATAACGCAAACACCGGTAATTAGACACAAAATTCCGCAAACGATCCCAATTATGGATAACAGTTGTGCTGTATGTTTCCGACCGATTAACTGGTCCATTCGGTTAGCTGCATTTGGCAAAGTCCAAAAGCGATCGCCACTATTGTTACGCCTCATTCGAAAAAGAGCATAGCAAACACTAAATGGTCTACAACAGCCGCCGGTCAGGCAGAGTTTTCACGCCTCGGAAGCTGAAAAATAAACAATTACCTTGAAGGAACAGAACTAATGAAAACCTGACACGAGGTTAACTATGTATCGTTTTTAAAAACTATTCAGATATCACTATCACAATACCACAATCATAACCATCATATGTAAAAATGGTCAACGCAAGCTGGAACTGACGGACTACATATTAATCGCTTTTCATATTCGTGTTCGAGTGACTAACACCAGTAGACAACTTGACCTGTGGCAGCTCCTTTCTAATTCTAGCATGGTGGAGTTGAGCTGAGGAGGGGCATCAGAACTCAAGAATATGAATGAATATTCAGTAGCACAGCCCGCTCCAGTTTTCGCATTGTAACTTCTGCGGTGAACCAGAGGTGGGTGATGCCATTGGCGCTCATTTGAGTTATTCAGAATATTCTCCACAGAGCTCGAAGTAGGTAGCCGAACACGGATCCAGTAGATCGCATATTTTTTCTCTCCCAAGCTTTCCATTTTTGGTTCCCCAGCTTTCCAGAAGTTCAACAACCATTATTCCTCGCCGCATCAAAATCAACCAATGTGGACAGTAAGGTTACGTCGAAGGACGCCATTATTTCGTCTTCAATTTTAACAGTATCACTCAAAACAAAACGTAGGAGGCCTTATCTACTGAGGAAAAAAGAGCACTTGGCAGCCTTAAAGCAGACGAAACCATCGTTAATTTGCCAGCTTACAAAGAAAGAATGACAGTCATTCTGAACAAAGCGGAATACACGGACAAAGCCAACGCTCCACTCAGTAATAAAACCACACACCGCCGTCTTCAGAACCACAAGACCGCGGAACTCATGCACAAGATAAACAGGTCCCTGAAGAAAATCACAGAGGAAGCGTAGAAGAATTAAGGCCCGCGACTCAGAAGTTGCCGGGTCCTACGGACTTCTAAAGGCTCATAAAAAAACAGTACCATGGCACCCAATAGCCTCACTACCAGGAGCACCCACGTAAATTTCAAGAGAATTATGGAAGCAGGTGAAGCATCTCACCATCTTACTCTCTGGTTCATCGCGGAAGTCACAATGCAGAGACTGGAGCAACTGCTACCAGACGTCAAACCGAAAATATGAGTACGACATGTGGGCGACACACTTGTCATTGTAAAGAAAAATGAGCTGTCACGAGCGAATCAGCTGCGAAAAAGGTGTTTTCCGACACCTACTTCTCAATGAAAACGGAGCATAACAACAAATTGACGCTCCTAGATGTGTTGGTCAAAAGGACAACAGACTGCAGTGAAGCATCAGCGCCAACACTGATGTCACTGTCTTTGACAGTAATGATCATGGTTAACTGCAAACTGAAGCATACATGGAAGAAACGCACACAGAACAGATTCTGAAGCACTTCAGCCATCCGAACTGTCACAAACAAAACTGGGGTCGAACCCTGTTTGAGCGGATCGAGAGGCGCTGCAACACAACAGAGTTGGAGAAAGGACGAAGTCTTTACCAGACATTCCAAAATAATGGATACCCAAGGAACCTCACATGGAGAAACAAAATCAACGCCAAGCTGCTTTATGAATACAACCAGAACAGAGGAGGATTACACTTCTGTACATAAAAATGTCGCCGAAATGGATGCAAGACGTGGGGAAACATGGGAAAAGTCGCCTTCAGGCCTGCAAAGACGTTGAGAAGAACACTCTCTGAACCAGTGAGAGGGTTTTATGCAATGAAGAAGGCGAACGTGATCTATAAACTTCAGTGTAACGGCTGTGACAAACACTCTTGATCCGACTGAAAAAAAACTTGCCACAAGAATACACGAACACAAGTTTGCCAGCAGAAGACATGGCCCATGAAGACAGAGAAGGATATCAGTTCAGTTGGAGCAATGTTCACGCAAGAACAAAACGAGAGCTAGAGTTTGCCGAGACGTGGTACTCCACATAAAAATCTATCAATAAACACGTCAACATCAACCCAGTCTATCAGCCGCCACGAACAGTCACGGGATTCTGCACTACATTTATAATCAAACAACCGGGCAAAAACCAACGGACTAAAAGAAAGCCACCAAAATAGGCCATTGAATCAACCAATGAAGTGGTACAAAATCATACCACAAAGAAGGAAGTGCCTAACCACAGCAGAGGAACAGAACTGTCGAACAGAAATCACACAGTGAATCAACCAGATACAAGAGGATGAGATCACAACGCAACTCAGAATCCCAGGTGACCGATCAAATTACATGAAGACCACTTCGGGACTAACCAAGCTATTTAGAACCACTAGATGTTTGGAAACTACACAAATACAGACAGAAGAGGAGAATTTACTCACTCAAACCCACACTGTCAATATCACTTCAATTGGTGATGAAACGTTTGCAGTTCAAATACCAAGCTCCGCGACCACCACCCAAGTCTCCTAGCCCTCCAGGTTGGGTTTGTAATATGTGTGGCCGCTTACTCTTTACGCCGATCTGATGGTATTTCGCCAACCATTACTAACCGCTAGTCAGGTTTTTGAGCCAAAGGCTCTGTTGGGGACGCTAATCTCACTTGTCTAATCTTGAGTACCTCGAGACTATCCCATTCCATGTACAACCATGAATTCCACACCTAAGTGAACTTGTCACGTTGGCCATCGCGTGGTTCCATCAGCCGAGGCGTCTTACTGCACGCAGCGAAGACAAGAAAAAAATCGTTCAGCTGTAGCACCCTTTCGGTGCCTAACTGCCATGCCACCCAAAAGTTGCATGAGGGCTGGGATACTGCCAGGTTGCCCAAGCCTAGACAGGGGAAGTCGAGTGGGAGAGGTTGGGTTCGAACCACGGACCTTCCGGACAGTGAATTCGCGCTCTAACCACTTGAGCCATCTCGCCCTTGAGCGAAAACAAGCTGTCGCTGACGATTCCGATTTTTCCTCTTTCACACATTCGTTCTCTCCCGCCTTACCCCGTTGCCAAAAACACCTCCACAGACTCGTTAGTAAGGACTGAAGATCCCTTCACCACCCATTTCTGTCAGCTGCAACAGCTACGATTGACTCGGCCACTACAGCCAGGGATTTCGAAACCATCCTTCAAAGCCCAAAGCTCAGTTCATCCGCGCTCTGAAACAACCTGGAGAACAAACTGCTTTTGAATGTATGCTGCATTTGCATCTTATTGGTAAATGCTGTCCCTCTGAAGCGAAGGTTCACGACTCAAGTACAGTTACTGAACTGACCTCTCCATCGGTTTCTTCTAGCATCCGATTGCGCACCTCCAGTGGTCCAGAAGCCGTGACCACTGGTTCTGCTGGTTTTGGTATTGTTTTACGCCGCCAAGCTAATGGTTATCTGCTTAAATGGTTACCCTTTAATAATCGCCAATTCGTCAGTGAATCCCATAAACGCGCCGATAACCTCTGTGTCTATTGTATCTGCTTTTAACCCAACAGACAATGATTCGGATACTCACAACGACAGTTTTTACAATCGGTTCGAACGCTTTATAGTGAGCTAACAGATCAGTTACTGTTGTGGTTTAACTAAATAACCGTTCAACTGAGACACCCTTTCGGTGCCTAGCTGCCATGCCACCCGAAGGAAGCACAAGGGCGGGAATACTGCCAGGCTGCCCACACCTAGACAGGGGAGGTCGAGAGGCAGAGGTCAGGTTCGAACCACGGACCTTCCGGTCAGTAAGTTCGCGCTCTAACCACTTGAGCCATCTCACTTCAGTCATCTCGCATTTTAACCACTCAGTCATCTCGAGCTCCATCGTTCTCAGAGAAACATACACTTAAAAGTACAGGCACAACTCTATGCTTATAGATAGCATAATCTTAAGGTAAGCTTTATCATGCTTATCATGCTGGTCCCGTAGATACTTCTTGGACAATCAGAGGGGACCAAGCATTTGCGACATCCGATAAATTCGAGGAGGGCGATATAAACAAACAAGTGATCTTCTGATATTACAGCATAAAAAGCGAGCCAAAAATGTGGTTTCTGGTGATACAAATAAGCACGTATGTAGTCAACCCTATTGAGACTCGACCGGGCGGTTGTCAATGACTTAGGTCAAAACGTACCAAAACCGGAAAATATGCTAGTCATATGCTTACCACATACTTTTTCTGTGGCTAGATGGTGTCTCACGTATGTGAGCCAACCTACAACATAAACGGGCCATATTGCCAATAGATACAGGTGACGCGGAATGACTACCGATTGTCGCTCATCATGGAACACTTATGTGGATTCGGATCAGGCGGCTTAGTCACTACTTTTCGTTGCGCTTTCCAGCAGCACGCAAGCTGTGCACCCTCAAATGGTCACTGACCATCACCATCATCATGATCAGCAGCATAACAGTGCTCGACACTGGTGCTTTGCTGCCGCACAACCAAAAATAGTTTGAAAGCCTTATATTGAAGACAATAAGATCGGACGGAGAACCGACCTAGTGCTAGCCTACCACAACCATTCTGAGGTGCCTAAACCCCCTAAATATCATCCGGGCAATGTGGATAGGAACTGATAACAACAACGCGATTGGCATCTATCGGCAGCCATATATTGCAGCGTCTGCAACCAAGCACAATTTGAACTATGCGAACCCCATCTCAGAAGGCGAGTCGCATCGACAGCACTCATTTATCTATTTCAGGCCAAATGTTGACCACCTCTCTGCTTGCACCAATTTGAATTGTGCACCTAACAACAGCTGTTCTAAAGGCGCAGTGCATGACAGAACGATCACAGCTTCTTGTGCTGGTTAGATTCTTCAATTGAGGCCCCCGTCGCAAAACCAAACACTGGTTTTCTCACTGTATGGTTGCGGACTCGCGGATACCAGCTCATATAACCTATGGCTGTGAGATAACAGTTGTCGAACACCTGTAGACGTCTCAGTTAAGCTGCCCGCAGAGACCATATCTCAGTCATGCCCGTACTGTAGCCTGATTTAAGGATATGTCGGCTTGCAGCCCCATAGTTGTTCTAAATTAGAAAATGCGATTCGAACCTCGCAGTTTTAATGCACTAAATTCATCGACCAAACTATACACCTTCCAAGATACATAAAACGCTCCACAACCTCGATTACCTCCTTGGATTGTAAGTGCCGCGTTCAGTGACTGCATCTCAAGGACGACGATCTTACATTCTGCGGATGCAACACACATGCCGAAGGATGGGATGACATTGGTTCGCTCATCCAAAAACACTTGTGCCTCCTCTTCGGAGATGAGAACTTCGTCTGCGTATTCGAAACTGACAAGTTTTTCGTCAACAACTAGTTGAGGAACTGGCACTCGTTTCGTTATCTCGTCAATCAGGCAATTAGACGGTAACGAAAAGAGCGGGCATCCTTGTCGGATACCATTTTGTGTCTTTTGGAGAGATTTCAGTATTTTCTCACACGCCACTATCTGACAATACAGAGAAACTATTGTGGTCAAAAACTTCTGGGGCATTCCTTGTTGAGCATTCGTGCTAAGAGCATGCCGGTCAGCTGAGTCGTGTGCGTCCTGAAGAATGGTAGGTCACGTGAGGCTAGGCTCGAGATCGTTCAGTGTGTAGGGCGAGAACTTACCGACAGGTACGTTCCGAACCTGTTAGGTCTGAACCCAGCCACTGCACATCGGCTGCTCCTCTCTAGACTTGAGCCGCCCTGTAGTATCTCAGCCCTCGTGGTTCCATCGGGTAGGACAGCAGCTGAGAACCGAAAGGGTATTACATCTGAATGACTATTTTTATTAAGGCGTTTTTTCAGCACCTGAGGTATTGCGACAATGTGGACACACCAGGCCAAACTCGGGTCAGTGCTTCACTGACCTCCATGACACTAATAGTTTTGTTTCAGCTGAACTCGAGCTGATCCACCTGGTATTTCTGGCACTATTAACGATTCTTTGTAGTTGTCGGACAGCTTCTTTTTCCCAAACGGAAGCCAGTGGACCAGACACTCGCTGACTGAAGATTCTAATCCAATACTGGAATAATGTGGCCGCAAATTCATCCCGACCTACAGCCTGGTGGAGCTTCAGAGTAGATATGCAATCAAACCTACGAGGCTGTACGGGGTTCCCGGCTCACCATTCAGGGTACCAGTGCAGTTCGCCTATTTGACTAAGTGGCAGCAGTTGGCCATAGTAACTGTTGTTCGAAGTGCCCAACCGGGCGGGTGCGGCATTACTCTTTAGCAAAAGGGTCACGTAAGTTTTACCCTTGATAGGTTCCGTCACACATGGTCTGTAAGGGCCAGTCGGACAGATCGACCAAAATAATTTTTTGGCATTCGTCTTTTCCGACTTACAGCACCGATGCCATAGATGTCCTGAATTAGCAAATGCGACTCGATGCTTGAATATTCGTACATTGACCTCATCTGTCACACTAAAATCGGAACTGATACGGCTTCCAGGATAAGTAAAGCGCACCACAACTTCAGGTACCTCAACCTGAACTGTAAGTAGCGTGTTCTTTGACTGCATGTCACGAGTATGACCTTACACCTTGTGAGGGGAAAGTGCATGCCAAAGAACAGAATGACTTTGTTCAGTCCATTCACAAACACGTAACACCTCCTCTTCGAAGACAAAAACCCTGTCATCTGCACATTGTGGATATACCAAGCTGTTGTCAGCAGCTATTTCAGCAGCAGCTAATTGAACGACGGGGCTTTGAAGACCTTTCAGAGTACGCTTCATTATCTCGCCCATCACAAATCTAAATAGGAATGGAGTTAGCATCCTTATTGTTATGAGGAATTCCGCACGGGCGTCGAGTAACCGCCCGCAAACAGGCGTTCCTGCGACCAAAAGCACGCCCCCACACGATTGGCCAAAAGATCGGGCCCCTCGCCAAACCAGCGTCAAGCCGAGATCTGATTGGTCTAAAGTCTGAAACAATCAGCCAATCCTGACACAGTATCTGCCAAATCTCGGATGCCAATATGGGACCCAGAAGGCGTCAGAATCTCCGGAGGGGGTCCATTAGCCGCACAATACTCTTAGGTGCGAAACCTTTACAAGCGGAAAAAACTTGCGCCAAAGTGTTGTATTTTGTTGCGTACGTGCTGAAACCAAAAAAACATCCTAATCTACATTCATATTTTCCAGCCCACAAAATTTCAGTGTCCACTAAAGCAATCCTACCTCTGGCGGAAAAGTCCAATAGAATAGTTCCCATGCGTCACTGAGACCCAGGGATGCCTAAATGGGGCTCAAAAGTTTGGACTGATATTCCGAACTCAACTGCCCGATTACTTTAATCCATCGGGGATGTCATAGCTTTCGAAAATTCGGTTTCATTGTGAGAATACTGAGCGCCTCTCCGGAATGCTGCCGCTGCATACACTTTATAGATGCTACACTGTACATGTTTTTGACCTGATTTGGGTGTTAATTTACATTGTTCACCTTTGGTGTTTTTTAATAGGACGCTACCTTGAGAAGTTCACACAGAGAAGTATGCAGAGTAAATACCGTTATTATATTTTGTGAACATAAATCTACGATATCGATCAAAATCAGTCAGCTCCGAGAATTATCATAGCAGCGACCAAAGGCAGTTAAAGATAGGCAACTGAAGCTCTTTGAACCACTGCTTCAGAAATTGCATATCCAGACAGCAGCAGCTAGTACTAGTGAAAGGAAGAAGGCCTTTGCTGCGGAGTTTTTTGTTAGAAAACGCCAACCGACCAATTACAAACTATTTGACAGGGAGGCGAACCCCTCATTTGCATCTTATTTACAAAAGCTGAACGTACATCTTGACCTGAACGCGTCTATTTAAACTTTCCTGTATATTCATGGAATCAAAGCATTCATTGCTCAAATCTAATCAAATGCTACAAAGCGACTCCGCAAATTACGCTACATATCTTCCTTCTCAAGAGACAAGAAGCGAATTTACAAGAAGAAAACATACTACTTGCATGCCCACCCCCCATCAGTAGCATCACCGTGACAACAGAATATCTTCTGTTTGTTCAGATAATGCAGCTATGGCCTCAATCATGAAGTCCACGTTCGACCTCTTTGCGGTAACGCTTTCAAATCCCGGTTTGAACGGCGTAAGGATGTGCCCAAAACGTAAGTTACAGATAGAAAGTCAGATCATTGTTGCGAAAAACTCGGCAACCCGGAGCGTGAACCGCACAAAAACTTCATTCTCTGCAAGTTGTTTTGCGATTTCATTTTTAATGTGACGGTGATACCATTGTCCCAGGTATTCGGTGACCAAGCCTCACTTTTCGGTATCGGTTATCAACGCCTCAAGCTGGGCAGGCAAAATGATGAAGATCCGGTGCTAGCAAACGGGAATGCGACGATTTCAGACTTGGCACAGTGATGGAGAGCAAGGTCAAGCGCCTCATATCTCTATCCAATTTTCAGTTGTCCCAAAACGCAAACATACGCATTCGGCTGCCTCAGAGAATTGGACAAGAGGCTGAAATTACGTTGCAGACCCTCACAACCTAATGCACTACACGGCAATAATCGGTCACTCAACGGCTACTTCAGGCATTTGTGCATATGCAATAAACTCCAGCGTCCCAAACACTTCTGACATCAAGCGTGGTCTAGGAAAAAGCAAGCCTCTCACAAGCTGCTGGCACTGCAGGGAGTGAAATTATTCTCGTTATTGCCAGATTAGACACCGTAAATTTTCCAGGTGCAATCGTCGAGACCTCACACGTTATCCAGGTCAACCTTTGTGCCGCATCCACCACCACACCACCGTGCAGCTCACAAACAACGGTGCAACTCAGTGACGGCGACATTCAGAGTTGGTTTTGCTTGCTGGAGAAAGTTCGCGACGGTTTGTGCCGACAACATTCCAATTCGTTTGCAGCTTCATACAGGGTTCGATGTCACGCTGCTGAGTGAACGATTTGGTGAGCTGCACATAAAACCAACCAAGCATTGGGCCCATGATGCTTCTGGTGGTAAGCCGAAAGCGACTGGTGAGTTTGACTAAACCGTGGGGTTTGGTTACTCAATGGCAAAGGCCAAGTGCTGCCTGACGCTCCAAATTCGGCCCTACCGGGGCTAGGTTAGACCAGCAAGCTGAATCCTCCGGGAAATCCGATTAATTGTATTTATAACTCCACGCACGCAGCGTCTGGATGTGCCCTCTAACACACTCACTTTCCGAAGCGTTTATAGGGCCTCCTACAACTGTGTGCATGCATACTCACCGACGAGCTTTGACTGTGCATAAAAGACCGTGCCCCCCTCAAATGCCAAACCTGTTTGCAGGCCGCCTTAACCGTCGCTGACCAATAATTGGACCAACTAGTGAAGGCTGATGTTCTCCAAACCACCAAATACTCCGCATGGGCTGTACCAATCGTGCTGGTGAAGAAGGCTAACGGAACGATCCGGATTTATGCAGACCACTTCAACGATCTCAACGTTGTACTGGACAACCATCAGTATCTTCTGTATCTTCCGGAAAATTTGTTTGTAAAACTCAATAGGGCTAAATGTTCTGGGTACATTTACATGTGTGATGCTTACCTCCAGGTTTAAATGCACAAGGAATCCAGAGAATCACTGACTACCAATACGCACCACGGTCCATTCAATACACCCAACCGCGAGTTGGCGTCGAAGCAGCGCTCGTCACATTTCAAAAGATTATAAACACGATACTGGAGGACGCTTGTAGCATTGAGACCCTTTTGGACGGTCTCATCGTCGTGGGTTCAAAACCTCAAGAATTGCAGCAGTGTCTTGATTACGTGCTTGGTCGTACTCAAGAGGATGGTTTCAGATCGCACCGAGGATAATGCACCTTCCTCATGTGGTTGATAAAGTACCTCGAGTTCATCACAGAGGACCAGACCGGGGGAACATTGACGCTATGGTAATAATCATACTGTTCATTCCCAACTTGGGGTGGCATAACGTCTGGCATGATCATACGTTTACAGTCAGAAATAAGCATGATCGGGGATTTGCGGGTAGCGGGGATTGCGCGAAAAGAGGACAATGTCATAAACAGTTGGCAATATCCGATGAAATACTAGTAGGTTTATTTCCCAACTTGCAGGGGACAGTGAGCATGGGCTACAACTAGTCCAAGGACAAAGCTGGCTGACAAGAACTGAAAATGAGAGCCACTGCTGGCCATGAGTGACTATTGGGCGTTTGTGTTAACGTCCAGTGTCACAACGAGCAAAGGTGGGGATGGAGACGGAAGAATCCGAATTCTGAGCAAATGGAAAGTTTTGTCTCAAAAATGTGGCTTACTTTGAAACTAATTAGACTCACTGGTTGCACTGTTGTTGGGAAGACAGGTGCAAGGGATAGGTTAGATGGGCATAAGGTGCTGATGTATAGGGCCAGTCGAACACTGTACACGGAAGTGAACTTGTAGAAGAGACGAGCCGAAATTGCAGCAGAAAACTAGGCTGGTTGAATTTGAATGAAAATTCATCGTGTAGGAAAGAACTCATCCCAGAGACGGTTGGAATCAGATGAAAAATTTGCCCTTAGTTACAATTACAGGCTCGGGCGAACGAGAGGCTGCGGTCGAGATTCTGAGGAAAGTAGTTGCAAGAGCGCCATCACGCTGGCATGCCATCATTGCACTGACATGCCTTGGTTTATGAGCAACCCCGTACCGGTCGTCAAGGGTGCCACGATCTAAGAGGGGATGTGGATTTCCGCGGCTGTCAGATCTGGTTAGACAAGGAGATTGACACAGAGAGTCAGGTTCATGCATGGCCACGGATAATTTCCCTTTCGTTGGCAAGCCGTGTGAGAGTAGACCGCGGACCAGTCAGATTGAATGAACAACTGTTCTAGGGGCGTTTGAGGAACTGCAGTCGAGGTTTGAAGCCTGGAAAGAGGGGGTGAGGATGGAATACAATAAGTGCAGTTGCGTCTGGTGAGTGTCAGGAGGCATAAGATAAAACGGTGTCAACAGGGAAAAATCTAAAAGGAGATGACAGCAAACTAACTGAATCCGGGAAAGGTGGATTTGTTTGCTGATCTGGAAACCAAGAACTGGTTTGACCGGAGCAGGTGCATGGTTTTGGGAAGGTAAGGACTTTGTCGTCGAGGTAGCTGGCAAGAAGACTAGCTGTTAGACTAGCTGGAACGGGCGTTAGATTTTGGCTCACCAAAGAATCCTGACGTAGGATCCTCGTTGTGCAAATGAGGGGGTTATTTTCAACACTGACAGTAGACAAGTGAAAAGGGGTCAGGCCGCAGCTTTCTAAATGATGGGTAAGAATCCTGTTTTAACTGAGAACTACTACGTCAGCTTAACAGGAAGGAAAGGTTAAGGATCATTAGTCGTCGAGTCACCACGGTCAACTACAGAAAACGAATGGTGCCTGGCAAAAACAGTCAGTATGCGCTAGCTGTGACTGCCTCTATTCAGGAAATAATAAGTTACTTGCATTTTGTGCATATGATCGCCCTAGATGACGAAAGGAAAGAACGTGTGTGCTCTGTTAGGTGATAAAGTGGACTTGGAGTGGTGTGACCCAGCTAAGATGCTGGCAACTCCTTGCTCGTCGGCGTTAGCCGTGAGCCGCACACAGAACCTTCGGGCGACCCCATGCATATACATATATCTTAAAACAAACGAAAGAACAGCTGTCATTCGTTTGTATTTCTTGGTGTTGCGAGACAAGCGACAACCGGAACACTTCCAATCCAGCTGCAGACATACAACAACGGTGCTCTTTTTTCGATTTCCCTGAATTAAAGGCCAGACTCAAAGCCACCGGTGACGGACGATAAACCCGTGCTACTGGAGGGGTGGTGAGTATACGAACGCACCATGGTGCGCCGTACTAGAGCGACCCTCCCTGCACGGCGAACTCATCCGCCACGCGAAGCTTTCATCCCCCGTACACGCTACCAGATATGCAGGGGGACAAACCACCAAGCAATCCGATCGCGGGGAAAACCATGCCAGTATATTGGGTCAGTCATTTCGAACAAGCAAACAGTAAGCTACTGGAAGAGGCGAGTTGCGGAGGCAAATGAAACGACAACTGTCTTTTAGGCTATGGGAGTATAACTGAGATGTCCGGACGACAAAGCACTGGTGTGAACCGAAATGTCAGGTAGGGGCGCACCAGTGTCATGTTCACGTGTGAATGAGTGGGCTGTTGAATCAGGCAAATATTTCAACCATAGCTCATTTTCAGACCCACCATTTAACATGCGTGCATTGCGCGCGGTCAGAGAATGCAGAATGGTTCTGAAAGCGAGGAACCAAGACTTTGGTTTAGCTGAGGCTAGTTAAATCCAGCCAGCACAAAGCACCAGACATCAAACAAAGTTGACTGAGTTATTCAGTGATATGACCAGGCTTGAAAGAACTAGGAGTAAGTTGGCTCGGTGACTTAAAGTGGCTTAACGTCGGAGACAAGGAAATAAAGCCCGGTCAATGGAGACGAGCTTGAAAACAATAACGGTAGCAGGTGCTGGCCACTCGCTGCATCACAACTACGCTTTAGAGAGCAGGTGCGGATGTAGTCGCAGGCAGTGAACGTCTGTATAGAAGATAGACAAATTGGTTATTTGTAGACAAAAACACTTGGAATGATAGTTGTCCAAATTGTGGGTAAGTGCTTGTGGGTTCAACCTGGGACGCCTCCCATGCTAGGACCTAGTAACAGGAACGTCGGGGCGAGTGCGCAGATTAGAAGGGCTTATACCCATTTCAAAAAGTGTCTAGCGTAAGCTGAGGCGCGTAAAGTTGCTAGGCTTCCTTAGTAGGAAGGTCCTAATCGATGAAATTTCGAAAGCCTGCATATGATGAGATAATAGGCATTTTGAAGTGGCGTTTGTTCCATAGTTTAGATTACAGGCAAAGGAAAAACGTTTTGTCCAAAGACAGTTCAACAGTGGGGCAATGAAAGTAGAGATCCATAGTTGCGGATATTATGGGGAGGACAATAAAAAAAATTCAGGGTGGCAGTCAGCTATGTTTGCCCACCGGTAGATTAGGCGATGCCAAAGGCCTAGATTCAACGTGGTGCGCTTTTGTCATAATGGATCCAGCCCAAGTAAAAATGGCGACTACGATGCAGCAGTGTGGATGCCGCCGGAAACGAGGACGGGGTGAACGAGTGCCGCACATTCTCCACAGCAGTCCGGCATGTCTTCGAATACTGAGAGAGGAATTCGGGGCTGGATTCAAGAATGTGTCTTACAAATTGTTTGAAGAAGGCAATTAAACATGATTTATTGTGGAAGGATCAGCAGGGTCTGCAAGCTTTAACCACTCTGTACCTTGCATGTTTGTTAGAGCTAAATGCGCAGGAATAGCCGAGGCCTGTCACTTCACGAAGAGAAGGAATCGAGAGCTAATCAAGAGTGAGCGTCCTAGAAGGAAGCTGGAATCGATGTGACGGGGCCTTGCATTTTAGAACAGCAGAAGAAGGACATGAGTAAGGAAACCAGAGGGATGAGGGATTCAGGTCAGACTGAATGTTATGAAGAGTAGAAAAAGGGTCGCTGGCGAACAGAAAATGGGTTCAGTGGATGATCGAATCAGTGACGTTATTGATGTATAGTAAGAGCGGTAGGGGGCCAAACTTATGTCAGCATCCACAGACGTCACAGCTCTTAGGCAATTTCTCGGTCTCGCCGGTCATTATAGTTCGTTTCTACCTGCCAAGCATCAACTTCGAGGTCTATTAAACGAGCTACTTGCCGGAGGCCTCAAGTGGACATTATCAGGAGAATGCCTACGCGACTCTGAGTCTGCCAAGTCCTTGCCGATTTCCTGTTGGCTGTTGATCCATCGCTGGAAATCGTTGTGGCGTCGGATGCTTCGAAATATGAACCTGGTGCGGTGATTTCGCATGTCCTTTCCGACAACAGCCAGAGAGCCGTTGCACATACAACCATATTCCTGACCTCATCCGAATGCAACTACAGTGAGATAGAAAAGGAAGTTTTGGCAATCGTGTCTGCCGCCAAAACTTTTCATGAAACGATCTGCGGTCGCCACTTGACCTTACTGACCGATCAAATGCCACTTCTTGCTGTGTTTGGCTCAAAGAAGTGAATTCTAATACATACAACCAACTGCTTCCATTGACGGGCCGCCTGCCGGTCCGGCACCAAGGCAAGTTCTGATTGGTTAAAATCTAGACGAAAAAGCCAAAAGTGACCAAGCATTCGCCAAATGTCGGTTGCCAATGAAGCATCCAGGAGGCGTTAGAATTTCCAGAACGTTGTCGCGGCTTACAAATTATACACGACTCGCTTCACAAGTTCTTGTGGCCTGGTTTTCGCATTAATATACGTTGTGCGCCTTTGGTGGGCGTTTTTGACGGGAACGCTAGCTTCTGGGGACCCATAACAACAAACAAACTGAAACGATTCCATTATTACGATTAAAGGACAACAGTTTTTGTGAAGAAGCTTTTGGAGAGCTTTCTATGTGATTTTGCACGCCCAAAAATACAAGGGGCCTACTGTGTTAAAGCCTTTTGGGGCATTACTCGTTGAGCAAGCGTGTGGGGAGAAGAGACCGGTCAACCGGTCCGAATTTGTATTAAAATGCAAGAATGGAATTTTGGAACGTTTCTCGTACGACGTTGTTCTAGCACCTATTGGAATGGTAAACTTTGGCCTACGCAACACCTAACTAAACGGAATCCTGCTTGTTGCTTTCGAGTAAGTGGTTCAAGCGCCATTGCAA